>NW_027327303.1:0-16122 GCF_047675955.1 Chlorocebus sabaeus
GGGGGAAAAGCTGTAACTCTGTGAGATGAATTAACAGAAGACAAAGCAGTTTCTCAGAAAATTTCTTTTCGTTTTTTATCTTAGGATGTTTCCATTTGCACCATAGCTCTCTATGGGCTTCCAAATATCACTTTGCCAATTCCAAAAGAAGAGTCTTTGTGAATGGCTTCTTGAACGGAAAGATATAAATCTCTGTAATGAATTAACAGAACAGTAAGCAGTTCCTCAGAAAGCTTCTTTTCTGTTTTTATCTTAGGATATTTCCTTTTTCACCATAGTCCCCTAAGGGCTTCCAAATATAACTTTGCAAATTACACGAGAGGAGTCTTAGCGAAAGGCTTCTTGAGGAGAAAGCTGTAACTCTGTGAGATGAATTAACAGAACACAAAGGGGTTTCTGAGAAAGATTCTTTCCACTTTTTAACGGAAAATATTTTCTTTTTCACCATAGCCCTCTATGGGATTCCAAATATCACTATGTAAATTCCACAAGAACAGTCTTAGGGATAGGCTTCTTGAGGGGAAAGCTGTAACTCTGTGAGATGAATTAACAGAACACAAAGCAGTTTCTCAGAAAGCTTCTTTCCAGTTTTTAACGGAAGATATTTCCTTTTTCACCATAGCCTTCTAAGGGCTTCCAAATAACTCTTTTCAAATTCCACAAGAACAGTTTTAGCGAAAGGCTTCTTGAGGAGAAAGCTGTAAATCTGTGAGACGAATTAACAGAACACAAAGCAGTTTCTCAAACAGCTTCTTTTCGGTTTTTATCTTAGTATAATTCCTTTTTCACCATAGCCCTCTATGGGCTTCCAAATATCAGTTTGCAAATTTCACAAGAACTTTCTGAGTGAACGGCTTCTTGAGGGCAAACCTGTAACTCTGTGAGATGAACTTACAAAACACAATGCAGTTTCTCAGAAAGCTTCTTTTCGGTTTTTATCTTAGGATATTTCCATTTTCACCACAGCCATCTATGGGCTTCCAAATATCACTTTTCAAATTCCACAAGAACAGTTTTAGCAAAAGGTTTCTAGAGGAGAAAGCTGTAACTCTGTGAGATGAATTAGCAGAACACAGCACAGTTTCCAGAAATCTTCTTGCCATTTTTTAACTGAAGATATTTCCTTTCTCACCATAGGCCTCTAAGGGCTTCAAAATATAACTTTGCAAATTCCACAAGAACTGCGTTATTGAAAGGCTTCTTGAGGGGAACGATGTAACTCTCTGAGATGAATTAACAGAACACAAAGCAGTTTCTCAGAAAGCTTCTTTTCAGTTTTTATCTTAGGATATTTCCTTTTTCACCATAGCCCTCTATGGGTTTCCAAATGTCACGTTGTAAATTCCAGACAACAGTCTTAGAGAAAGGCTTCTTGAGGAAAAGCTGTAACTCTCT
Organism: Chlorocebus sabaeus; assembly: GCF_047675955.1. Taxonomy (NCBI): domain Eukaryota; kingdom Metazoa; phylum Chordata; class Mammalia; order Primates; family Cercopithecidae; genus Chlorocebus; species Chlorocebus sabaeus. The sequence continues at coordinate 1,396 of NW_027327303.1, forward strand.
GTGATGCATTTAAGAAAACACAAAGCAGTTTCTTGGAAAGATTCTTTCCAGTTTTTAACGGAAGATATATCCTTTTTCACCATAGCCCTCTATGGGCTTCCAAATATCATTTTGCAAATTCCACAAGAACAGTCTTAGAGAAAAGTTTCTTCAGGGAAAAGTTGTAATTCTGTGAGATGAATTCACAGAACACAAAGCAGATTCTCAGTAAGATTCCCTTGGGTTTTTATTTTAGGATATTTCCTTTTTCACCATAGCTCTCTACGGGCTTCCAAATATCACGTTGCAAATTCCACAAGAACAACCTTAGCGAAAGGCTTCTTGAGGGGAAAGCTGTAACTCAGTGAGATGAATTAAGACAACACAAAGCAGTTTGTCAGAAAGCTGCTTTCCAGTTTTTACCTGAAGATATTTCCTTTTTCACCATAGCCCTCTATGGGCTTACAAATATCAGTTTGCAAATTTCACAAAAACTGTCTTAGTGAACGGCTTCTTGAGGGGAAAGTTGCAACTCTGTGAGATGAACTAACAGAACACAAAACAGTTTCCCAGAAAGCTTCTTTTCGGTTTTCATCTTAGGATATTTCCATTTTCACCGTAGCCCTCGATGGGCTTCCAAATATCACTTTACAAATTCCACAAGAACAGTCTTAGCGAAAGGCTTCTTGGGGGAAAAGCTGTAACTCTGTGAGATGAATTAACAGAAGATAAAGCAGTTTCTCAGAAAATTTTTTTCGGTTTTTATCTTAGGATATTTCCATTTGCACCATAGCTCTCTATGGGCTTCCAAATATCACTTTGCCAATTCCAAAAGAAGAGTCTTTGCGAAAGGCTTCTTGAACGGAAAGCTGCAAATCTCTGTGATGAATTAACAGAACAGTAAGCAGTTCCTCAGAAGGCTTCTTTTCAGTTTTTATCTTAGGATATTTCCCTTTTCACCATAGTCCCCTAAGGGCTTCCAAATATCACTTTGCAAATTCCACGAGAACAGTCTTAGCGAAAGGCTTCTTGAGGAGAAAGCTGTAACTCTGTGATATGAATTAAGATAACACAAAGGGGTTTCTGAGAAAGATTCTTTCCAGTTTTTAACGGAAGATATTTCCTTTTTCACAATAGCCCTCTATGGGATTCCAAATATCACTATGCAAATTCCACAAGAACAGTCTTAGGGATACGCTTGTTGAGGGGAAAGTTGTAACTCTGTGAGATGAATTAACAGAACACAAAGCAGTTTCTCAGAAAGTTTCTTTCCAGTTTTTAACGGAAGATATTTCCTTTTTCACCATAGCCCTCTAAGGGCTTCCAAATAACTCTTTTCAAATTCCACAAGAACAGTCTTAGCGAAAGGCTTCTTGAGGAGAAAGCAGTAAATCTGTGAGACTAATTAACAGAACACAAAGCAGTTTCTCAGACAGTTTCTTTTTGGTTTTTATCTTAGCATATTTCCATTTTCACCATAGCCCTCTATGAGCTTCGATACATCACTTTGCAAATTCCAGAACAGTCTTAGCGAAAGGCTTCTTGAGGGGAAAAATGTAACTATGTGAGATAAATTAACAGAACACAAATCAGTTTCTCAGAAAGCTTCATTCAGTTTTTACCTTAGGATATTTCCTTTTTCACCATAGCCCTCTATGGGCTCCAAATGTCACTTCGCAAATTCAACGAGAACAGCCTTAGCGAAAGACTTCTTAAGCGGAAAGCTGTAACTCTGTGAGATGAATTAACAGAACACAAAGCAGTTTCTCAGAAAGCTTCTTTCCAGTTTTTAAAGGAAGATATTTCCTTTTTCACTGTAGCCCTCTATGGGCTTCCAAATGTCACGTTGCAAATTCCACAAGAACAACCTCAGCGAAAGGCTTCTTGAGGGGAAAGCTGTAACTCTGTGAGATGAATTAACAGAACAAAAAGCAGTTTCACAGGAAGCTTTTTTTCAGTTGTTATCTTAGGTTATTTCCTTTTTCACCATAGCCCTCTATTGGCTTCCAAATATCAGTTTGCAAATTTCACAAAAACTGTCTTAGTTAACGGCTTCTTGGGGGGAAAGCTGTAACTCTGTGAGATGAATTAACAGAAGACAAAGCAGTTTCTCAGAAAATTTCTTTTCGGTTTTTATCTTAGGATATTTCCATTTGCACCATAGCTCTCTATGGGTTTCCAAATATCACTTTGCCAATTCCAAAAGAAGAGTCTTTGCGAAACGCTTCTTGAATGGAAAGCTGTAAATCTCTGACATGAATTAACAGAACAGAAAGCAGTTCCTCAGAAAGCTTCTTTTCAGTTTTTATCTTAGGATATTTCCTTTTTCACCATAGCCCCCTAAGGGCTTCCAAATATCACTTTGCAAATTCCACGAGAACAGTCTTAGCGAAAGGCTTATTGAGGAGAAAGCTGTAAATCTGTGAGATGAATTAACAGAACGCAAATGGGTTTCTCAGAAAGATTCTTTCCAGTTTTTAACGGAAGATATTTCCTTTTTCAACATAGCCCTCTATGGGATTCGAAATATCACTATGCAAATTCCACAAGAACGGTCTTAGTGTTAGGCTTCTTGAGGGGAATTCTGTAACTATGTAAGATGTATTAACAGAACACAAAGCAGTTTCTCAGAAAGCTTCTTTTCTGTTTTTATCTTAGCATAATTCCATTTTCACCATAGCCCTCTATGGGCTTCGATATATCACTTTGCAAATTCCACAAGAACAGTCTTAGCGAAAGGCTTCTTAATGGGAAAGCTGTAACTCTGTGAGATGAATTAACAGAACACAAAGCAGTTTCTCAGAAAGATTCTTTCCAGTTTTTAACGGAAGATAATTCCTTTTTCACCATAGCCCTCTATGGGCTTCCAAATATCACCTTGCAAATTCCACAGGAACAGTCTTAGTGAACGGCTTCTTGAAAGGAGAGCTATAACTCTGTTAGATGAATTAAGAGAACACAATGCAGTTTTTCAGAAAGCTTCCTTTCGGTTTTTATCTTAGCATATTTGCTTTTTCGCCATAACCATCTATGTTCTTCCAATATCACTTTGCAAATTCCACAAGAACAGTCTCAGTGAACGATTTCTTCAGGGGTAACCTGTACCTCTGTGAGATGAATTAACAGAACACAAAGTAGTTTCTCAGAAACCTTCTTTTCAGGTTTTAACGGAAGATATTTCCTTTAGCCCTCTATGGGCTCCCAAATGTCTCTTTGCAAACTCCACAAGAACAGTCTTAGAGAAAGGCTTCTTGAGGGGAAAGCTGTAGCTGTGTGAGATGAATTAACAGAACACAAAGCAATATCTCAGAAAGCTACTGTTCAGTTTTTATCTTAGGATGTTTCCTTTTCACCATTGGGCTCTATGGGCTTCCAAATATCACTTTGCAAATTCCACAAGAAGAGTCTTAGAGAAAGGCTTCTTGAGGGCAAAGCTTTAACTCTGTGAGATGAATTAACAGAAGACAAAGCAGTTTCTCAGAAAGCTTTATTCCAGTTTTTAACTGAAGATGTTTCATTTTTTACCATAACCCCCTATGGGGTTCCAAATATCACTTTGCAAATTCCACAAAAACAGTCTTAGCAAAAGACTTCTTGAGGGGAAAGCTGTAGCTCTTTGACTTGAATTAACAGAACACAAAGCAGTTTCTCAGAGAGATTCTTTCCAGTTTTTAACGGAAGATATTTACTTTTTCACCATAGCCTTCTATGGGCTTCTAAATATCACTTTGCAAATTCCACAAGAACAGTCTTAGCGAAAGGCTTCTTGAGGGGAAAGCTGTAATTCTGTGAGATGAATTAACAGAACACAAAGCAGTTTTCAGAAAGCTTCTTTCCAGTTTTTATCGGAAGTGATTTCCTTTTTCGCCATAGCCCTCTATGGGCTTCCCAATATGACTTTGAAAATTCCACAGGAACAGTCTTACTGATAGGCTTCTTGAGGGGAAAGTTATAACACTCTGAGATGAATTAAGAGAACACAATGAAGTTTGTGAGAAAGCTTCTTTTCGATTTTTATCTTAAGATATTTCCTTTTTCGCCATAACCATCTATGGTCTTCCAATATCACTTTGCAAATTCCATAAGAACAGTCTCAGTGTGCGGTTTCTTGAGGGGAAAGCTGTAACTGTGTGAGATGAATTAACAGAACACAAAGCAGTCTCTCGGAAATCTTCTTTCCAGATTTTAACGGAAGAAACTTCCTTTTTCACCATAGCCAACTATGGGCTTCCAAATATCACTTTTCAAATTCCAGAATATCAGCCCTAGCTAAAGGTTTCTTGAGGAGAAATTTGTAACACTGTGAGATGAATTAACAGAACACAAAGCAGTTTCTCAGAAAGCTTCTTTTCGGTTTTTATCTTATGATATTTCCATTTTCACCATAGCCGTCTATGGTCTTCGAAATATCACTTTGCAAATTCCACAAGAACAGTCTTAGCGAAAGGCTTCTTGAGGGGAAAGCTGTAACTCTGTGAGATAAATTAACAGAACACAAAGCAGTTTCTCAGAAAGTTTTTTTCAGTTTCTATCTTAGGATATTTCCTTTTTCACCATAGCCCTCTATCGGCTTCCAAATACAACTTTGCAAATTCCAGAAGAACAGTCTTAGCGAAAAGCTTCTTGAGGAGAAAGTTGTAACTCTGAGAGATGAAGTAACACAACACAATGCAGTTTCTTAGAAGCCTTCTTTTCAGTTTTAATCTTAGGATATTTCCTTTTTCACCATAGCCCTCTATGGGCTTCCAAATAACGCTTTGCAAATTACACAAGAACAGCTTTAACAATAGGCTTCCTGAGGGGAAAGCTGTAACTCTGTGAGATGAATTAACAGAACACAAAACAGTTTCTCAGAAAGCTTCTTTCCAGTTTTTAACGGAAGATATTTCCTTTTTCTCCATAGCCCTCTATGGGCTTCCAAATATCACTCTGCAAATTCCACAAGAGCAGTCTTAGCGAAAGGCTTCTTGAGGGGAAAGCTGTAATTGTGTGAGATGAATTAAGAGAATACAAAGCAGTCTGACAGAAGGCTTCTTTCCAGTTTTTAACTGAAAATATTTCCTTTTTCAACATGGCCCTTCATCGGCTTCCAAATATCACTTTGCAAATTCCACAAGAACAGATTTAGCGAAAGGCTTCTTGAAGGGAAAGCTGTAGCTCTGTGAGATGAATTAAGAGAATACAAAGCAGTTTCTGAGAAAGTTTCTTTCCAGTTTTTAACAAAAGATGTTTCATTTTTCACCGTAACCCTCTATGGGCTTCCAAATATCACTTTGCAAACTCCACAAGAACAGTTTTAGTGAAAGACTTCTTGAGGGGAAAGCTGTAACCATGTGAGAAGAATTAACGGAATACAAAGCAGTTTCTCAGAAAGCTTCTTTCCAGTTTTCATCTTAGGATATTTCCTTTCTCATCATAGCCCTCTATGGGATTCCAAATATCACTTTGCATATTCCACAACAACAGTGTTAGCGAAAGGGTTCTTGAGGGAACAGCGGTAACTCTGTGAGATGAATTAAGAGAACACAAAGCAGTTTCTCAGAAAATTTGTTTTCAGTTTTTATCTTAGGATATTTACTTTTCTCCATAGCACTCGAAGGGCTTCCAAATATTATTTTGCAGATTCACAAGAACAGCCTTAGCGAAACGCTTCTTGAGGGGAAAGATGTAACTGTGTGAGATGAATTAACGGAACACAAAGCAGTTTCTCAGAAAGCTTCTTGCCAGTTTTTAACTGAAGATATTTCCTTTTTCACCATAACCCTCTATAGGCTTCCAAATATCACTTTGCAAATTACACATGAACAGCCTTAGCGAAAGGCTTCTTGAGAGGAAAGCTGTAATTCTGTGAGATCAAATAACAAAACACAAAGCAGTTTCTCAGAAAGCTTCTTTACAGTTTTTAACTGAAGATATTTCCTTTTTCACCATAGCCCTCTATGGGCTTCCAAATATCACTTTGCAAGTAAAACAAGAACAGCCTTCGCGAAACGCTTTTTGAGAGGGAAGCTGTAACTCTGTGAGATGAACTAAAAAAATGCAAAGCAGTTTCTCAGAAAGCTTGTTTTCTGTTTTTATCTTAGGATATTTCCATTTTCACCATAGCCCTCTATTGGTTTCCAAATATCAGTTTGCATATCCCACAGGAACAGTCTTAGGGAACGGCTTCTTGAAGGGAAAGCTGTAATACTGTGAGATGAATTAACAGAACACAAAGCAGTTTCTCAGAAAGCTTCTTTCCAGTTTTCTACGTAAGATATTTCAATTTTCACCATAGCCCTCTATTGGCTTCCAAATATCACTTTCCAAATTTCACAAGAACAGTCTTAGTGAACGGCTTCTTGGGGGGAAAGCTGTAACACTGTGAGATGAACTAACAAAACACAAAGCAGTTTATCATAAAGCTTCTTTTCGGTTTTCATCTTACTATAATTCCTTTTTCACCATAGCCCTCTATGGGCTTCCAAATATCACTTTGCAAATTTCACAAGAAATGTCTGAGTGAACGGCTTCTTGAGGGGAAAGCTGCAACTCTGTGAGATGAACTAACAGAACACAAAGCAGTTTCCCAGAAAGCTTCTTTTCGGTTTTCATCTTAGGATATTTCCATTTTCACCTTAGCTGTCGATGGGCTTCCAAATATCACTTTAAAAATTCCACAAGAACAGTCTTAGCGAAAGGCTTCTTGGGGGAAAAGCTGTAACTCTGTGAGATGAATTAACAGAAGACAAAGCAGTTTCTCAGAAAATTTCTTTTCGTTTTTTATCTTAGGATGTTTCCATTTGCACCATAGCTCTCTATGGGCTTCCAAATATCACTTTGCCAATTCCAAAAGAAGAGTCTTTGTGAATGGCTTCTTGAACGGAAAGATATAAATCTCTGTAATGAATTAACAGAACAGTAAGCAGTTCCTCAGAAAGCTTCTTTTCTGTTTTTATCTTAGGATATTTCCTTTTTCACCATAGTCCCCTAAGGGCTTCCAAATATAACTTTGCAAATTACACGAGAGGAGTCTTAGCGAAAGGCTTCTTGAGGAGAAAGCTGTAACTCTGTGAGATGAATTAACAGAACACAAAGGGGTTTCTGAGAAAGATTCTTTCCACTTTTTAACGGAAAATATTTTCTTTTTCACCATAGCCCTCTATGGGATTCCAAATATCACTATGTAAATTCCACAAGAACAGTCTTAGGGATAGGCTTCTTGAGGGGAAAGCTGTAACTCTGTGAGATGAATTAACAGAACACAAAGCAGTTTCTCAGAAAGCTTCTTTCCAGTTTTTAACGGAAGATATTTCCTTTTTCACCATAGCCTTCTAAGGGCTTCCAAATAACTCTTTTCAAATTCCACAAGAACAGTTTTAGCGAAAGGCTTCTTGAGGAGAAAGCTGTAAATCTGTGAGACGAATTAACAGAACACAAAGCAGTTTCTCAAACAGCTTCTTTTCGGTTTTTATCTTAGTATAATTCCTTTTTCACCATAGCCCTCTATGGGCTTCCAAATATCAGTTTGCAAATTTCACAAGAACTTTCTGAGTGAACGGCTTCTTGAGGGCAAACCTGTAACTCTGTGAGATGAACTTACAAAACACAATGCAGTTTCTCAGAAAGCTTCTTTTCGGTTTTTATCTTAGGATATTTCCATTTTCACCACAGCCATCTATGGGCTTCCAAATATCACTTTTCAAATTCCACAAGAACAGTTTTAGCAAAAGGTTTCTAGAGGAGAAAGCTGTAACTCTGTGAGATGAATTAGCAGAACACAGCACAGTTTCCAGAAATCTTCTTGCCATTTTTTAACTGAAGATATTTCCTTTCTCACCATAGGCCTCTAAGGGCTTCAAAATATAACTTTGCAAATTCCACAAGAACTGCGTTATTGAAAGGCTTCTTGAGGGGAACGATGTAACTCTCTGAGATGAATTAACAGAACACAAAGCAGTTTCTCAGAAAGCTTCTTTTCAGTTTTTATCTTAGGATATTTCCTTTTTCACCATAGCCCTCTATGGGTTTCCAAATGTCACGTTGTAAATTCCAGACAACAGTCTTAGAGAAAGGCTTCTTGAGGAAAAGTTGTAACTCTCTGTGATGCATTTAAGAAAACACAAAGCAGTTTCTTGGAAAGATTCTTTCCAGTTTTTAACGGAAGATATATCCTTTTTCACCATAGCCCTCTATGGGCTTCCAAATATCATTTTGCAAATTCCACAAGAACAGTCTTAGAGAAAAGTTTCTTCAGGGAAAAGTTGTAATTCTGTGAGATGAATTCACAGAACACAAAGCAGATTCTCAGTAAGATTCCCTTGGGTTTTTATTTTAGGATATTTCCTTTTTCACCATAGCTCTCTACGGGCTTCCAAATATCACGTTGCAAATTCCACAAGAACAACCTTAGCGAAAGGCTTCTTGAGGGGAAAGCTGTAACTCAGTGAGATGAATTAAGACAACACAAAGCAGTTTGTCAGAAAGCTGCTTTCCAGTTTTTACCTGAAGATATTTCCTTTTTCACCATAGCCCTCTATGGGCTTACAAATATCAGTTTGCAAATTTCACAAAAACTGTCTTAGTGAACGGCTTCTTGAGGGGAAAGTTGCAACTCTGTGAGATGAACTAACAGAACACAAAACAGTTTCCCAGAAAGCTTCTTTTCGGTTTTCATCTTAGGATATTTCCATTTTCACCGTAGCCCTCGATGGGCTTCCAAATATCACTTTACAAATTCCACAAGAACAGTCTTAGCGAAAGGCTTCTTGGGGGAAAAGCTGTAACTCTGTGAGATGAATTAACAGAAGATAAAGCAGTTTCTCAGAAAATTTTTTTCGGTTTTTATCTTAGGATATTTCCATTTGCACCATAGCTCTCTATGGGCTTCCAAATATCACTTTGCCAATTCCAAAAGAAGAGTCTTTGCGAAAGGCTTCTTGAACGGAAAGCTGCAAATCTCTGTGATGAATTAACAGAACAGTAAGCAGTTCCTCAGAAGGCTTCTTTTCAGTTTTTATCTTAGGATATTTCCCTTTTCACCATAGTCCCCTAAGGGCTTCCAAATATCACTTTGCAAATTCCACGAGAACAGTCTTAGCGAAAGGCTTCTTGAGGAGAAAGCTGTAACTCTGTGATATGAATTAAGATAACACAAAGGGGTTTCTGAGAAAGATTCTTTCCAGTTTTTAACGGAAGATATTTCCTTTTTCACAATAGCCCTCTATGGGATTCCAAATATCACTATGCAAATTCCACAAGAACAGTCTTAGGGATACGCTTGTTGAGGGGAAAGTTGTAACTCTGTGAGATGAATTAACAGAACACAAAGCAGTTTCTCAGAAAGTTTCTTTCCAGTTTTTAACGGAAGATATTTCCTTTTTCACCATAGCCCTCTAAGGGCTTCCAAATAACTCTTTTCAAATTCCACAAGAACAGTCTTAGCGAAAGGCTTCTTGAGGAGAAAGCAGTAAATCTGTGAGACTAATTAACAGAACACAAAGCAGTTTCTCAGACAGTTTCTTTTTGGTTTTTATCTTAGCATATTTCCATTTTCACCATAGCCCTCTATGAGCTTCGATACATCACTTTGCAAATTCCAGAACAGTCTTAGCGAAAGGCTTCTTGAGGGGAAAAATGTAACTATGTGAGATAAATTAACAGAACACAAATCAGTTTCTCAGAAAGCTTCATTCAGTTTTTACCTTAGGATATTTCCTTTTTCACCATAGCCCTCTATGGGCTCCAAATGTCACTTCGCAAATTCAACGAGAACAGCCTTAGCGAAAGACTTCTTAAGCGGAAAGCTGTAACTCTGTGAGATGAATTAACAGAACACAAAGCAGTTTCTCAGAAAGCTTCTTTCCAGTTTTTAAAGGAAGATATTTCCTTTTTCACTGTAGCCCTCTATGGGCTTCCAAATGTCACGTTGCAAATTCCACAAGAACAACCTCAGCGAAAGGCTTCTTGAGGGGAAAGCTGTAACTCTGTGAGATGAATTAACAGAACAAAAAGCAGTTTCACAGGAAGCTTTTTTTCAGTTGTTATCTTAGGTTATTTCCTTTTTCACCATAGCCCTCTATTGGCTTCCAAATATCAGTTTGCAAATTTCACAAAAACTGTCTTAGTTAACGGCTTCTTGGGGGGAAAGCTGTAACTCTGTGAGATGAATTAACAGAAGACAAAGCAGTTTCTCAGAAAATTTCTTTTCGGTTTTTATCTTAGGATATTTCCATTTGCACCATAGCTCTCTATGGGTTTCCAAATATCACTTTGCCAATTCCAAAAGAAGAGTCTTTGCGAAACGCTTCTTGAATGGAAAGCTGTAAATCTCTGACATGAATTAACAGAACAGAAAGCAGTTCCTCAGAAAGCTTCTTTTCAGTTTTTATCTTAGGATATTTCCTTTTTCACCATAGCCCCCTAAGGGCTTCCAAATATCACTTTGCAAATTCCACGAGAACAGTCTTAGCGAAAGGCTTATTGAGGAGAAAGCTGTAAATCTGTGAGATGAATTAACAGAACGCAAATGGGTTTCTCAGAAAGATTCTTTCCAGTTTTTAACGGAAGATATTTCCTTTTTCAACATAGCCCTCTATGGGATTCGAAATATCACTATGCAAATTCCACAAGAACGGTCTTAGTGTTAGGCTTCTTGAGGGGAATTCTGTAACTATGTAAGATGTATTAACAGAACACAAAGCAGTTTCTCAGAAAGCTTCTTTTCTGTTTTTATCTTAGCATAATTCCATTTTCACCATAGCCCTCTATGGGCTTCGATATATCACTTTGCGAATTCCACAAGAACAGTCTTAGCGAAAGGCTTCTTAATGGGAAAGCTGTAACTCTGTGAGATGAATTAACAGAACACAAAGCAGTTTCTCAGAAAGATTCTTTCCAGTTTTTAACGGAAGATAATTCCTTTTTCACCATAGCCCTCTATGGGCTTCCAAATATCACCTTGCAAATTCCACAGGAACAGTCTTAGTGAACGGCTTCTTGAAAGGAGAGCTATAACTCTGTTAGATGAATTAAGAGAACACAATGCAGTTTTTCAGAAAGCTTCCTTTCGGTTTTTATCTTAGCATATTTGCTTTTTCGCCATAACCATCTATGTTCTTCCAATATCACTTTGCAAATTCCACAAGAACAGTCTCAGTGAACGATTTCTTCAGGGGTAACCTGTACCTCTGTGAGATGAATTAACAGAACACAAAGTAGTTTCTCAGAAACCTTCTTTTCAGGTTTTAACGGAAGATATTTCCTTTAGCCCTCTATGGGCTCCCAAATGTCTCTTTGCAAACTCCACAAGAACAGTCTTAGAGAAAGGCTTCTTGAGGGGAAAGCTGTAGCTGTGTGAGATGAATTAACAGAACACAAAGCAATATCTCAGAAAGCTACTGTTCAGTTTTTATCTTAGGATGTTTCCTTTTCACCATTGGGCTCTATGGGCTTCCAAATATCACTTTGCAAATTCCACAAGAAGAGTCTTAGAGAAAGGCTTCTTGAGGGCAAAGCTTTAACTCTGTGAGATGAATTAACAGAAGACAAAGCAGTTTCTCAGAAAGCTTTATTCCAGTTTTTAACTGAAGATGTTTCATTTTTTACCATAACCCCCTATGGGGTTCCAAATATCACTTTGCAAATTCCACAAAAACAGTCTTAGCAAAAGACTTCTTGAGGGGAAAGCTGTAGCTCTTTGACTTGAATTAACAGAACACAAAGCAGTTTCTCAGAGAGATTCTTTCCAGTTTTTAACGGAAGATATTTACTTTTTCACCATAGCCTTCTATGGGCTTCTAAATATCACTTTGCAAATTCCACAAGAACAGTCTTAGCGAAAGGCTTCTTGAGGGGAAAGCTGTAATTCTGTGAGATGAATTAACAGAACACAAAGCAGTTTTCAGAAAGCTTCTTTCCAGTTTTTATCGGAAGTGATTTCCTTTTTCGCCATAGCCCTCTATGGGCTTCCCAATATGACTTTGAAAATTCCACAGGAACAGTCTTACTGATAGGCTTCTTGAGGGGAAAGTTATAACACTCTGAGATGAATTAAGAGAACACAATGAAGTTTGTGAGAAAGCTTCTTTTCGATTTTTATCTTAAGATATTTCCTTTTTCGCCATAACCATCTATGGTCTTCCAATATCACTTTGCAAATTCCATAAGAACAGTCTCAGTGTGCGGTTTCTTGAGGGGAAAGCTGTAACTGTGTGAGATGAATTAACAGAACACAAAGCAGTCTCTCGGAAATCTTCTTTCCAGATTTTAACGGAAGAAACTTCCTTTTTCACCATAGCCAACTATGGGCTTCCAAATATCACTTTTCAAATTCCAGAATATCAGCCCTAGCTAAAGGTTTCTTGAGGAGAAATTTGTAACACTGTGAGATGAATTAACAGAACACAAAGCAGTTTCTCAGAAAGCTTCTTTTCGGTTTTTATCTTATGATATTTCCATTTTCACCATAGCCGTCTATGGTCTTCGAAATATCACTTTGCAAATTCCACAAGAACAGTCTTAGCGAAAGGCTTCTTGAGGGGAAAGCTGTAACTCTGTGAGATAAATTAACAGAACACAAAGCAGTTTCTCAGAAAGTTTTTTTCAGTTTCTATCTTAGGATATTTCCTTTTTCACCATAGCCCTCTATCGGCTTCCAAATACAACTTTGCAAATTCCAGAAGAACAGTCTTAGCGAAAAGCTTCTTGAGGAGAAAGTTGTAACTCTGAGAGATGAAGTAACACAACACAATGCAGTTTCTTAGAAGCCTTCTTTTCAGTTTTAATCTTAGGATATTTCCTTTTTCACCATAGCCCTCTATGGGCTTCCAAATAACGCTTTGCAAATTACACAAGAACAGCTTTAACAATAGGCTTCCTGAGGGGAAAGCTGTAACTCTGTGAGATGAATTAACAGAACACAAAACAGTTTCTCAGAAAGCTTCTTTCCAGTTTTTAACGGAAGATATTTCCTTTTTCTCCATAGCCCTCTATGGGCTTCCAAATATCACTCTGCAAATTCCACAAGAGCAGTCTTAGCGAAAGGCTTCTTGAGGGGAAAGCTGTAATTGTGTGAGATGAATTAAGAGAATACAAAGCAGTCTGACAGAAGGCTTCTTTCCAGTTTTTAACTGAAAATATTTCCTTTTTCAACATGGCCCTTCATCGGCTTCCAAATATCACTTTGCAAATTCCACAAGAACAGATTTAGCGAAAGGCTTCTTGAAGGGAAAGCTGTAGCTCTGTGAGATGAATTAAGAGAATACAAAGCAGTTTCTGAGAAAGTTTCTTTCCAGTTTTTAACAAAAGATGTTTCATTTTTCACCGTAACCCTCTATGGGCTTCCAAATATCACTTTGCAAACTCCACAAGAACAGTTTTAGTGAAAGACTTCTTGAGGGGAAAGCTGTAACCATGTGAGAAGAATTAACGGAATACAAAGCAGTTTCTCAGAAAGCTTCTTTCCAGTTTTCATCTTAGGATATTTCCTTTCTCATCATAGCCCTCTATGGGATTCCAAATATCACTTTGCATATTCCACAACAACAGTGTTAGCGAAAGGGTTCTTGAGGGAACAGCGGTAACTCTGTGAGATGAATTAAGAGAACACAAAGCAGTTTCTCAGAAAATTTGTTTTCAGTTTTTATCTTAGGATATTTACTTTTCTCCATAGCACTCGAAGGGCTTCCAAATATTATTTTGCAGATTCACAAGAACAGCCTTAGCGAAACGCTTCTTGAGGGGAAAGATGTAACTGTGTGAGATGAATTAACGGAACACAAAGCAGTTTCTCAGAAAGCTTCTTGCCAGTTTTTAACTGAAGATATTTCCTTTTTCACCATAACCCTCTATAGGCTTCCAAATATCACTTTGCAAATTACACATGAACAGCCTTAGCGAAAGGCTTCTTGAGAGGAAAGCTGTAATTCTGTGAGATCAAATAACAAAACACAAAGCAGTTTCTCAGAAAGCTTCTTTACAGTTTTTAACTGAAGATATTTCCTTTTTCACCATAGCCCTCTATGGGCTTCCAAATATCACTTTGCAAGTAAAACAAGAACAGCCTTCGCGAAACGCTTTTTGAGAGGGAAGCTGTAACTCTGTGAGATGAACTAAAAAAATGCAAAGCAGTTTCTCAGAAAGCTTGTTTTCTGTTTTTATCTTAGGATATTTCCATTTTCACCATAGCCCTCTATTGGTTTCCAAATATCAGTTTGCATATCCCACAGGAACAGTCTTAGGGAACGGCTTCTTGAAGGGAAAGCTGTAATACTGTGAGATGAATTAACAGAACACAAAGCAGTTTCTCAGAAAGCTTCTTTCCAGTTTTCTACGTAAGATATTTCAATTTTCACCATAGCCCTCTATTGGCTTCCAAATATCACTTTCCAAATTTCACAAGAACAGTCTTAGTGAACGGCTTCTTGGGGGGAAAGCTGTAACACTGTGAGATGAACTAACAAAACACAAAGCAGTTTATCATAAAGCTTCTTTTCGGTTTTCATCTTACTATAATTCCTTTTTCACCATAGCCCTCTATGGGCTTCCAAATATCACTTTGCAAATTTCACAAGAAATGTCTGAGTGAACGGCTTCTTGAGGGGAAAGCTGCAACTCTGTGAGATGAACTAACAGAACACAAAGCAGTTTCCCAGAAAGCTTCTTTTCGGTTTTCATCTTAGGATATTTCCATTTTCACCTTAGCTGTCGATGGGCTTCCAAATATCACTTTAAAAATTCCACAAGAACAGTCTTAGCGAAAGGCTTCTT
>NW_027327304.1:0-16122 GCF_047675955.1 Chlorocebus sabaeus
TGAGGGGAAAGCTGTAGCTCTTTGACTTGAATTAACAGAACACAAAGCAGTTTCTCAGAGAGATTCTTTCCAGTTTTTAACGGAAGATATTTACTTTTTCACCATAGCCTTCTATGGGCTTCTAAATATCACTTTGCAAATTCCACAAGAACAGTCTTAGCGAAAGGCTTCTTGAGGGGAAAGCTGTAATTCTGTGAGATGAATTAACAGAACACAAAGCAGTTTTCAGAAAGCTTCTTTCCAGTTTTTATCGGAAGTGATTTCCTTTTTCGCCATAGCCCTCTATGGGCTTCCCAATATGACTTTGAAAATTCCACAGGAACAGTCTTACTGATAGGCTTCTTGAGGGGAAAGTTATAACACTCTGAGATGAATTAAGAGAACACAATGAAGTTTGTGAGAAAGCTTCTTTTCGATTTTTATCTTAAGATATTTCCTTTTTCGCCATAACCATCTATGGTCTTCCAATATCACTTTGCAAATTCCATAAGAACAGTCTCAGTGTGCGGTTTCTTGAGGGGAAAGCTGTAACTGTGTGAGATGAATTAACAGAACACAAAGCAGTCTCTCGGAAATCTTCTTTCCAGATTTTAACGGAAGAAACTTCCTTTTTCACCATAGCCAACTATGGGCTTCCAAATATCACTTTTCAAATTCCAGAATATCAGCCCTAGCTAAAGGTTTCTTGAGGAGAAATTTGTAACACTGTGAGATGAATTAACAGAACACAAAGCAGTTTCTCAGAAAGCTTCTTTTCGGTTTTTATCTTATGATATTTCCATTTTCACCATAGCCGTCTATGGTCTTCGAAATATCACTTTGCAAATTCCACAAGAACAGTCTTAGCGAAAGGCTTCTTGAGGGGAAAGCTGTAACTCTGTGAGATAAATTAACAGAACACAAAGCAGTTTCTCAGAAAGTTTTTTTCAGTTTCTATCTTAGGATATTTCCTTTTTCACCATAGCCCTCTATCGGCTTCCAAATACAACTTTGCAAATTCCAGAAGAACAGTCTTAGCGAAAAGCTTCTTGAGGAGAAAGTTGTAACTCTGAGAGATGAAGTAACACAACACAATGCAGTTTCTTAGAAGCCTTCTTTTCAGTTTTAATCTTAGGATATTTCCTTTTTCACCATAGCCCTCTATGGGCTTCCAAATAACGCTTTGCAAATTACACAAGAACAGCTTTAACAATAGGCTTCCTGAGGGGAAAGCTGTAACTCTGTGAGATGAATTAACAGAACACAAAACAGTTTCTCAGAAAGCTTCTTTCCAGTTTTTAACGGAAGATATTTCCTTTTTCTCCATAGCCCTCTATGGGCTTCCAAATATCACTCTGCAAATTCCACAAGAGCAGTCTTAGCGAAAGGCTTCTTGAGGGGAAAGCTGTAATTGTGTGAGATGAATTAAGAGAATACAAAGCAGTCTGACAGAAGGCTTCTTTCCAGTTTTTAACTGAAAATATTTCCTTTTTCAACATGGCCCTTCATCGGCTTCCAAATATCACTTTGCAAATTCCACAAGAACAGATTTAGCGAAAGGCTTCTTGAAGGGAAAGCTGTAGCTCTGTGAGATGAATTAAGAGAATACAAAGCAGTTTCTGAGAAAGTTTCTTTCCAGTTTTTAACAAAAGATGTTTCATTTTTCACCGTAACCCTCTATGGGCTTCCAAATATCACTTTGCAAACTCCACAAGAACAGTTTTAGTGAAAGACTTCTTGAGGGGAAAGCTGTAACCATGTGAGAAGAATTAACGGAATACAAAGCAGTTTCTCAGAAAGCTTCTTTCCAGTTTTCATCTTAGGATATTTCCTTTCTCATCATAGCCCTCTATGGGATTCCAAATATCACTTTGCATATTCCACAACAACAGTGTTAGCGAAAGGGTTCTTGAGGGAACAGCGGTAACTCTGTGAGATGAATTAAGAGAACACAAAGCAGTTTCTCAGAAAATTTGTTTTCAGTTTTTATCTTAGGATATTTACTTTTCTCCATAGCACTCGAAGGGCTTCCAAATATTATTTTGCAGATTCACAAGAACAGCCTTAGCGAAACGCTTCTTGAGGGGAAAGATGTAACTGTGTGAGATGAATTAACGGAACACAAAGCAGTTTCTCAGAAAGCTTCTTGCCAGTTTTTAACTGAAGATATTTCCTTTTTCACCATAACCCTCTATAGGCTTCCAAATATCACTTTGCAAATTACACATGAACAGCCTTAGCGAAAGGCTTCTTGAGAGGAAAGCTGTAATTCTGTGAGATCAAATAACAAAACACAAAGCAGTTTCTCAGAAAGCTTCTTTACAGTTTTTAACTGAAGATATTTCCTTTTTCACCATAGCCCTCTATGGGCTTCCAAATATCACTTTGCAAGTAAAACAAGAACAGCCTTCGCGAAACGCTTTTTGAGAGGGAAGCTGTAACTCTGTGAGATGAACTAAAAAAATGCAAAGCAGTTTCTCAGAAAGCTTGTTTTCTGTTTTTATCTTAGGATATTTCCATTTTCACCATAGCCCTCTATTGGTTTCCAAATATCAGTTTGCATATCCCACAGGAACAGTCTTAGGGAACGGCTTCTTGAAGGGAAAGCTGTAATACTGTGAGATGAATTAACAGAACACAAAGCAGTTTCTCAGAAAGCTTCTTTCCAGTTTTCTACGTAAGATATTTCAATTTTCACCATAGCCCTCTATTGGCTTCCAAATATCACTTTCCAAATTTCACAAGAACAGTCTTAGTGAACGGCTTCTTGGGGGGAAAGCTGTAACACTGTGAGATGAACTAACAAAACACAAAGCAGTTTATCATAAAGCTTCTTTTCGGTTTTCATCTTACTATAATTCCTTTTTCACCATAGCCCTCTATGGGCTTCCAAATATCACTTTGCAAATTTCACAAGAAATGTCTGAGTGAACGGCTTCTTGAGGGGAAAGCTGCAACTCTGTGAGATGAACTAACAGAACACAAAGCAGTTTCCCAGAAAGCTTCTTTTCGGTTTTCATCTTAGGATATTTCCATTTTCACCTTAGCTGTCGATGGGCTTCCAAATATCACTTTAAAAATTCCACAAGAACAGTCTTAGCGAAAGGCTTCTTGGGGGAAAAGCTGTAACTCTGTGAGATGAATTAACAGAAGACAAAGCAGTTTCTCAGAAAATTTCTTTTCGTTTTTTATCTTAGGATGTTTCCATTTGCACCATAGCTCTCTATGGGCTTCCAAATATCACTTTGCCAATTCCAAAAGAAGAGTCTTTGTGAATGGCTTCTTGAACGGAAAGATATAAATCTCTGTAATGAATTAACAGAACAGTAAGCAGTTCCTCAGAAAGCTTCTTTTCTGTTTTTATCTTAGGATATTTCCTTTTTCACCATAGTCCCCTAAGGGCTTCCAAATATAACTTTGCAAATTACACGAGAGGAGTCTTAGCGAAAGGCTTCTTGAGGAGAAAGCTGTAACTCTGTGAGATGAATTAACAGAACACAAAGGGGTTTCTGAGAAAGATTCTTTCCACTTTTTAACGGAAAATATTTTCTTTTTCACCATAGCCCTCTATGGGATTCCAAATATCACTATGTAAATTCCACAAGAACAGTCTTAGGGATAGGCTTCTTGAGGGGAAAGCTGTAACTCTGTGAGATGAATTAACAGAACACAAAGCAGTTTCTCAGAAAGCTTCTTTCCAGTTTTTAACGGAAGATATTTCCTTTTTCACCATAGCCTTCTAAGGGCTTCCAAATAACTCTTTTCAAATTCCACAAGAACAGTTTTAGCGAAAGGCTTCTTGAGGAGAAAGCTGTAAATCTGTGAGACGAATTAACAGAACACAAAGCAGTTTCTCAAACAGCTTCTTTTCGGTTTTTATCTTAGTATAATTCCTTTTTCACCATAGCCCTCTATGGGCTTCCAAATATCAGTTTGCAAATTTCACAAGAACTTTCTGAGTGAACGGCTTCTTGAGGGCAAACCTGTAACTCTGTGAGATGAACTTACAAAACACAATGCAGTTTCTCAGAAAGCTTCTTTTCGGTTTTTATCTTAGGATATTTCCATTTTCACCACAGCCATCTATGGGCTTCCAAATATCACTTTTCAAATTCCACAAGAACAGTTTTAGCAAAAGGTTTCTAGAGGAGAAAGCTGTAACTCTGTGAGATGAATTAGCAGAACACAGCACAGTTTCCAGAAATCTTCTTGCCATTTTTTAACTGAAGATATTTCCTTTCTCACCATAGGCCTCTAAGGGCTTCAAAATATAACTTTGCAAATTCCACAAGAACTGCGTTATTGAAAGGCTTCTTGAGGGGAACGATGTAACTCTCTGAGATGAATTAACAGAACACAAAGCAGTTTCTCAGAAAGCTTCTTTTCAGTTTTTATCTTAGGATATTTCCTTTTTCACCATAGCCCTCTATGGGTTTCCAAATGTCACGTTGTAAATTCCAGACAACAGTCTTAGAGAAAGGCTTCTTGAGGAAAAGCTGTAACTCTCTGTGATGCATTTAAGAAAACACAAAGCAGTTTCTTGGAAAGATTCTTTCCAGTTTTTAACGGAAGATATATCCTTTTTCACCATAGCCCTCTATGGGCTTCCAAATATCATTTTGCAAATTCCACAAGAACAGTCTTAGAGAAAAGTTTCTTCAGGGAAAAGTTGTAATTCTGTGAGATGAATTCACAGAACACAAAGCAGATTCTCAGTAAGATTCCCTTGGGTTTTTATTTTAGGATATTTCCTTTTTCACCATAGCTCTCTACGGGCTTCCAAATATCACGTTGCAAATTCCACAAGAACAACCTTAGCGAAAGGCTTCTTGAGGGGAAAGCTGTAACTCAGTGAGATGAATTAAGACAACACAAAGCAGTTTGTCAGAAAGCTGCTTTCCAGTTTTTACCTGAAGATATTTCCTTTTTCACCATAGCCCTCTATGGGCTTACAAATATCAGTTTGCAAATTTCACAAAAACTGTCTTAGTGAACGGCTTCTTGAGGGGAAAGTTGCAACTCTGTGAGATGAACTAACAGAACACAAAACAGTTTCCCAGAAAGCTTCTTTTCGGTTTTCATCTTAGGATATTTCCATTTTCACCGTAGCCCTCGATGGGCTTCCAAATATCACTTTACAAATTCCACAAGAACAGTCTTAGCGAAAGGCTTCTTGGGGGAAAAGCTGTAACTCTGTGAGATGAATTAACAGAAGATAAAGCAGTTTCTCAGAAAATTTTTTTCGGTTTTTATCTTAGGATATTTCCATTTGCACCATAGCTCTCTATGGGCTTCCAAATATCACTTTGCCAATTCCAAAAGAAGAGTCTTTGCGAAAGGCTTCTTGAACGGAAAGCTGCAAATCTCTGTGATGAATTAACAGAACAGTAAGCAGTTCCTCAGAAGGCTTCTTTTCAGTTTTTATCTTAGGATATTTCCCTTTTCACCATAGTCCCCTAAGGGCTTCCAAATATCACTTTGCAAATTCCACGAGAACAGTCTTAGCGAAAGGCTTCTTGAGGAGAAAGCTGTAACTCTGTGATATGAATTAAGATAACACAAAGGGGTTTCTGAGAAAGATTCTTTCCAGTTTTTAACGGAAGATATTTCCTTTTTCACAATAGCCCTCTATGGGATTCCAAATATCACTATGCAAATTCCACAAGAACAGTCTTAGGGATACGCTTGTTGAGGGGAAAGTTGTAACTCTGTGAGATGAATTAACAGAACACAAAGCAGTTTCTCAGAAAGTTTCTTTCCAGTTTTTAACGGAAGATATTTCCTTTTTCACCATAGCCCTCTAAGGGCTTCCAAATAACTCTTTTCAAATTCCACAAGAACAGTCTTAGCGAAAGGCTTCTTGAGGAGAAAGCAGTAAATCTGTGAGACTAATTAACAGAACACAAAGCAGTTTCTCAGACAGTTTCTTTTTGGTTTTTATCTTAGCATATTTCCATTTTCACCATAGCCCTCTATGAGCTTCGATACATCACTTTGCAAATTCCAGAACAGTCTTAGCGAAAGGCTTCTTGAGGGGAAAAATGTAACTATGTGAGATAAATTAACAGAACACAAATCAGTTTCTCAGAAAGCTTCATTCAGTTTTTACCTTAGGATATTTCCTTTTTCACCATAGCCCTCTATGGGCTCCAAATGTCACTTCGCAAATTCAACGAGAACAGCCTTAGCGAAAGACTTCTTAAGCGGAAAGCTGTAACTCTGTGAGATGAATTAACAGAACACAAAGCAGTTTCTCAGAAAGCTTCTTTCCAGTTTTTAAAGGAAGATATTTCCTTTTTCACTGTAGCCCTCTATGGGCTTCCAAATGTCACGTTGCAAATTCCACAAGAACAACCTCAGCGAAAGGCTTCTTGAGGGGAAAGCTGTAACTCTGTGAGATGAATTAACAGAACAAAAAGCAGTTTCACAGGAAGCTTTTTTTCAGTTGTTATCTTAGGTTATTTCCTTTTTCACCATAGCCCTCTATTGGCTTCCAAATATCAGTTTGCAAATTTCACAAAAACTGTCTTAGTTAACGGCTTCTTGGGGGGAAAGCTGTAACTCTGTGAGATGAATTAACAGAAGACAAAGCAGTTTCTCAGAAAATTTCTTTTCGGTTTTTATCTTAGGATATTTCCATTTGCACCATAGCTCTCTATGGGTTTCCAAATATCACTTTGCCAATTCCAAAAGAAGAGTCTTTGCGAAACGCTTCTTGAATGGAAAGCTGTAAATCTCTGACATGAATTAACAGAACAGAAAGCAGTTCCTCAGAAAGCTTCTTTTCAGTTTTTATCTTAGGATATTTCCTTTTTCACCATAGCCCCCTAAGGGCTTCCAAATATCACTTTGCAAATTCCACGAGAACAGTCTTAGCGAAAGGCTTATTGAGGAGAAAGCTGTAAATCTGTGAGATGAATTAACAGAACGCAAATGGGTTTCTCAGAAAGATTCTTTCCAGTTTTTAACGGAAGATATTTCCTTTTTCAACATAGCCCTCTATGGGATTCGAAATATCACTATGCAAATTCCACAAGAACGGTCTTAGTGTTAGGCTTCTTGAGGGGAATTCTGTAACTATGTAAGATGTATTAACAGAACACAAAGCAGTTTCTCAGAAAGCTTCTTTTCTGTTTTTATCTTAGCATAATTCCATTTTCACCATAGCCCTCTATGGGCTTCGATATATCACTTTGCAAATTCCACAAGAACAGTCTTAGCGAAAGGCTTCTTAATGGGAAAGCTGTAACTCTGTGAGATGAATTAACAGAACACAAAGCAGTTTCTCAGAAAGATTCTTTCCAGTTTTTAACGGAAGATAATTCCTTTTTCACCATAGCCCTCTATGGGCTTCCAAATATCACCTTGCAAATTCCACAGGAACAGTCTTAGTGAACGGCTTCTTGAAAGGAGAGCTATAACTCTGTTAGATGAATTAAGAGAACACAATGCAGTTTTTCAGAAAGCTTCCTTTCGGTTTTTATCTTAGCATATTTGCTTTTTCGCCATAACCATCTATGTTCTTCCAATATCACTTTGCAAATTCCACAAGAACAGTCTCAGTGAACGATTTCTTCAGGGGTAACCTGTACCTCTGTGAGATGAATTAACAGAACACAAAGTAGTTTCTCAGAAACCTTCTTTTCAGGTTTTAACGGAAGATATTTCCTTTAGCCCTCTATGGGCTCCCAAATGTCTCTTTGCAAACTCCACAAGAACAGTCTTAGAGAAAGGCTTCTTGAGGGGAAAGCTGTAGCTGTGTGAGATGAATTAACAGAACACAAAGCAATATCTCAGAAAGCTACTGTTCAGTTTTTATCTTAGGATGTTTCCTTTTCACCATTGGGCTCTATGGGCTTCCAAATATCACTTTGCAAATTCCACAAGAAGAGTCTTAGAGAAAGGCTTCTTGAGGGCAAAGCTTTAACTCTGTGAGATGAATTAACAGAAGACAAAGCAGTTTCTCAGAAAGCTTTATTCCAGTTTTTAACTGAAGATGTTTCATTTTTTACCATAACCCCCTATGGGGTTCCAAATATCACTTTGCAAATTCCACAAAAACAGTCTTAGCAAAAGACTTCTTGAGGGGAAAGCTGTAGCTCTTTGACTTGAATTAACAGAACACAAAGCAGTTTCTCAGAGAGATTCTTTCCAGTTTTTAACGGAAGATATTTACTTTTTCACCATAGCCTTCTATGGGCTTCTAAATATCACTTTGCAAATTCCACAAGAACAGTCTTAGCGAAAGGCTTCTTGAGGGGAAAGCTGTAATTCTGTGAGATGAATTAACAGAACACAAAGCAGTTTTCAGAAAGCTTCTTTCCAGTTTTTATCGGAAGTGATTTCCTTTTTCGCCATAGCCCTCTATGGGCTTCCCAATATGACTTTGAAAATTCCACAGGAACAGTCTTACTGATAGGCTTCTTGAGGGGAAAGTTATAACACTCTGAGATGAATTAAGAGAACACAATGAAGTTTGTGAGAAAGCTTCTTTTCGATTTTTATCTTAAGATATTTCCTTTTTCGCCATAACCATCTATGGTCTTCCAATATCACTTTGCAAATTCCATAAGAACAGTCTCAGTGTGCGGTTTCTTGAGGGGAAAGCTGTAACTGTGTGAGATGAATTAACAGAACACAAAGCAGTCTCTCGGAAATCTTCTTTCCAGATTTTAACGGAAGAAACTTCCTTTTTCACCATAGCCAACTATGGGCTTCCAAATATCACTTTTCAAATTCCAGAATATCAGCCCTAGCTAAAGGTTTCTTGAGGAGAAATTTGTAACACTGTGAGATGAATTAACAGAACACAAAGCAGTTTCTCAGAAAGCTTCTTTTCGGTTTTTATCTTATGATATTTCCATTTTCACCATAGCCGTCTATGGTCTTCGAAATATCACTTTGCAAATTCCACAAGAACAGTCTTAGCGAAAGGCTTCTTGAGGGGAAAGCTGTAACTCTGTGAGATAAATTAACAGAACACAAAGCAGTTTCTCAGAAAGTTTTTTTCAGTTTCTATCTTAGGATATTTCCTTTTTCACCATAGCCCTCTATCGGCTTCCAAATACAACTTTGCAAATTCCAGAAGAACAGTCTTAGCGAAAAGCTTCTTGAGGAGAAAGTTGTAACTCTGAGAGATGAAGTAACACAACACAATGCAGTTTCTTAGAAGCCTTCTTTTCAGTTTTAATCTTAGGATATTTCCTTTTTCACCATAGCCCTCTATGGGCTTCCAAATAACGCTTTGCAAATTACACAAGAACAGCTTTAACAATAGGCTTCCTGAGGGGAAAGCTGTAACTCTGTGAGATGAATTAACAGAACACAAAACAGTTTCTCAGAAAGCTTCTTTCCAGTTTTTAACGGAAGATATTTCCTTTTTCTCCATAGCCCTCTATGGGCTTCCAAATATCACTCTGCAAATTCCACAAGAGCAGTCTTAGCGAAAGGCTTCTTGAGGGGAAAGCTGTAATTGTGTGAGATGAATTAAGAGAATACAAAGCAGTCTGACAGAAGGCTTCTTTCCAGTTTTTAACTGAAAATATTTCCTTTTTCAACATGGCCCTTCATCGGCTTCCAAATATCACTTTGCAAATTCCACAAGAACAGATTTAGCGAAAGGCTTCTTGAAGGGAAAGCTGTAGCTCTGTGAGATGAATTAAGAGAATACAAAGCAGTTTCTGAGAAAGTTTCTTTCCAGTTTTTAACAAAAGATGTTTCATTTTTCACCGTAACCCTCTATGGGCTTCCAAATATCACTTTGCAAACTCCACAAGAACAGTTTTAGTGAAAGACTTCTTGAGGGGAAAGCTGTAACCATGTGAGAAGAATTAACGGAATACAAAGCAGTTTCTCAGAAAGCTTCTTTCCAGTTTTCATCTTAGGATATTTCCTTTCTCATCATAGCCCTCTATGGGATTCCAAATATCACTTTGCATATTCCACAACAACAGTGTTAGCGAAAGGGTTCTTGAGGGAACAGCGGTAACTCTGTGAGATGAATTAAGAGAACACAAAGCAGTTTCTCAGAAAATTTGTTTTCAGTTTTTATCTTAGGATATTTACTTTTCTCCATAGCACTCGAAGGGCTTCCAAATATTATTTTGCAGATTCACAAGAACAGCCTTAGCGAAACGCTTCTTGAGGGGAAAGATGTAACTGTGTGAGATGAATTAACGGAACACAAAGCAGTTTCTCAGAAAGCTTCTTGCCAGTTTTTAACTGAAGATATTTCCTTTTTCACCATAACCCTCTATAGGCTTCCAAATATCACTTTGCAAATTACACATGAACAGCCTTAGCGAAAGGCTTCTTGAGAGGAAAGCTGTAATTCTGTGAGATCAAATAACAAAACACAAAGCAGTTTCTCAGAAAGCTTCTTTACAGTTTTTAACTGAAGATATTTCCTTTTTCACCATAGCCCTCTATGGGCTTCCAAATATCACTTTGCAAGTAAAACAAGAACAGCCTTCGCGAAACGCTTTTTGAGAGGGAAGCTGTAACTCTGTGAGATGAACTAAAAAAATGCAAAGCAGTTTCTCAGAAAGCCTGTTTTCTGTTTTTATCTTAGGATATTTCCATTTTCACCATAGCCCTCTATTGGTTTCCAAATATCAGTTTGCATATCCCACAGGAACAGTCTTAGGGAACGGCTTCTTGAAGGGAAAGCTGTAATACTGTGAGATGAATTAACAGAACACAAAGCAGTTTCTCAGAAAGCTTCTTTCCAGTTTTCTACGTAAGATATTTCAATTTTCACCATAGCCCTCTATTGGCTTCCAAATATCACTTTCCAAATTTCACAAGAACAGTCTTAGTGAACGGCTTCTTGGGGGGAAAGCTGTAACACTGTGAGATGAACTAACAAAACACAAAGCAGTTTATCATAAAGCTTCTTTTCGGTTTTCATCTTACTATAATTCCTTTTTCACCATAGCCCTCTATGGGCTTCCAAATATCACTTTGCAAATTTCACAAGAAATGTCTGAGTGAACGGCTTCTTGAGGGGAAAGCTGCAACTCTGTGAGATGAACTAACAGAACACAAAGCAGTTTCCCAGAAAGCTTCTTTTCGGTTTTCATCTTAGGATATTTCCATTTTCACCTTAGCTGTCGATGGGCTTCCAAATATCACTTTAAAAATTCCACAAGAACAGTCTTAGCGAAAGGCTTCTTGGGGGAAAAGCTGTAACTCTGTGAGATGAATTAACAGAAGACAAAGCAGTTTCTCAGAAAATTTCTTTTCGTTTTTTATCTTAGGATGTTTCCATTTGCACCATAGCTCTCTATGGGCTTCCAAATATCACTTTGCCAATTCCAAAAGAAGAGTCTTTGTGAATGGCTTCTTGAACGGAAAGATATAAATCTCTGTAATGAATTAACAGAACAGTAAGCAGTTCCTCAGAAAGCTTCTTTTCTGTTTTTATCTTAGGATATTTCCTTTTTCACCATAGTCCCCTAAGGGCTTCCAAATATAACTTTGCAAATTACACGAGAGGAGTCTTAGCGAAAGGCTTCTTGAGGAGAAAGCTGTAACTCTGTGAGATGAATTAACAGAACACAAAGGGGTTTCTGAGAAAGATTCTTTCCACTTTTTAACGGAAAATATTTTCTTTTTCACCATAGCCCTCTATGGGATTCCAAATATCACTATGTAAATTCCACAAGAACAGTCTTAGGGATAGGCTTCTTGAGGGGAAAGCTGTAACTCTGTGAGATGAATTAACAGAACACAAAGCAGTTTCTCAGAAAGCTTCTTTCCAGTTTTTAACGGAAGATATTTCCTTTTTCACCATAGCCTTCTAAGGGCTTCCAAATAACTCTTTTCAAATTCCACAAGAACAGTTTTAGCGAAAGGCTTCTTGAGGAGAAAGCTGTAAATCTGTGAGACGAATTAACAGAACACAAAGCAGTTTCTCAAACAGCTTCTTTTCGGTTTTTATCTTAGTATAATTCCTTTTTCACCATAGCCCTCTATGGGCTTCCAAATATCAGTTTGCAAATTTCACAAGAACTTTCTGAGTGAACGGCTTCTTGAGGGCAAACCTGTAACTCTGTGAGATGAACTTACAAAACACAATGCAGTTTCTCAGAAAGCTTCTTTTCGGTTTTTATCTTAGGATATTTCCATTTTCACCACAGCCATCTATGGGCTTCCAAATATCACTTTTCAAATTCCACAAGAACAGTTTTAGCAAAAGGTTTCTAGAGGAGAAAGCTGTAACTCTGTGAGATGAATTAGCAGAACACAGCACAGTTTCCAGAAATCTTCTTGCCATTTTTTAACTGAAGATATTTCCTTTCTCACCATAGGCCTCTAAGGGCTTCAAAATATAACTTTGCAAATTCCACAAGAACTGCGTTATTGAAAGGCTTCTTGAGGGGAACGATGTAACTCTCTGAGATGAATTAACAGAACACAAAGCAGTTTCTCAGAAAGCTTCTTTTCAGTTTTTATCTTAGGATATTTCCTTTTTCACCATAGCCCTCTATGGGTTTCCAAATGTCACGTTGTAAATTCCAGACAACAGTCTTAGAGAAAGGCTTCTTGAGGAAAAGCTGTAACTCTCTGTGATGCATTTAAGAAAACACAAAGCAGTTTCTTGGAAAGATTCTTTCCAGTTTTTAACGGAAGATATATCCTTTTTCACCATAGCCCTCTATGGGCTTCCAAATATCATTTTGCAAATTCCACAAGAACAGTCTTAGAGAAAAGTTTCTTCAGGGAAAAGTTGTAATTCTGTGAGATGAATTCACAGAACACAAAGCAGATTCTCAGTAAGATTCCCTTGGGTTTTTATTTTAGGATATTTCCTTTTTCACCATAGCTCTCTACGGGCTTCCAAATATCACGTTGCAAATTCCACAAGAACAACCTTAGCGAAAGGCTTCTTGAGGGGAAAGCTGTAACTCAGTGAGATGAATTAAGACAACACAAAGCAGTTTGTCAGAAAGCTGCTTTCCAGTTTTTACCTGAAGATATTTCCTTTTTCACCATAGCCCTCTATGGGCTTACAAATATCAGTTTGCAAATTTCACAAAAACTGTCTTAGTGAACGGCTTCTTGAGGGGAAAGTTGCAACTCTGTGAGATGAACTAACAGAACACAAAACAGTTTCCCAGAAAGCTTCTTTTCGGTTTTCATCTTAGGATATTTCCATTTTCACCGTAGCCCTCGATGGGCTTCCAAATATCACTTTACAAATTCCACAAGAACAGTCTTAGCGAAAGGCTTCTTGGGGGAAAAGCTGTAACTCTGTGAGATGAATTAACAGAAGATAAAGCAGTTTCTCAGAAAATTTTTTTCGGTTTTTATCTTAGGATATTTCCATTTGCACCATAGCTCTCTATGGGCTTCCAAATATCACTTTGCCAATTCCAAAAGAAGAGTCTTTGCGAAAGGCTTCTTGAACGGAAAGCTGCAAATCTCTGTGATGAATTAACAGAACAGTAAGCAGTTCCTCAGAAGGCTTCTTTTCAGTTTTTATCTTAGGATATTTCCCTTTTCACCATAGTCCCCTAAGGGCTTCCAAATATCACTTTGCAAATTCCACGAGAACAGTCTTAGCGAAAGGCTTCTTGAGGAGAAAGCTGTAACTCTGTGATATGAATTAAGATAACACAAAGGGGTTTCTGAGAAAGATTCTTTCCAGTTTTTAACGGAAGATATTTCCTTTTTCACAATAGCCCTCTATGGGATTCCAAATATCACTATGCAAATTCCACAAGAACAGTCTTAGGGATACGCTTGTTGAGGGGAAAGTTGTAACTCTGTGAGATGAATTAACAGAACACAAAGCAGTTTCTCAGAAAGTTTCTTTCCAGTTTTTAACGGAAGATATTTCCTTTTTCACCATAGCCCTCTAAGGGCTTCCAAATAACTCTTTTCAAATTCCACAAGAACAGTCTTAGCGAAAGGCTTCTTGAGGAGAAAGCAGTAAATCTGTGAGACTAATTAACAGAACACAAAGCAGTTTCTCAGACAGTTTCTTTTTGGTTTTTATCTTAGCATATTTCCATTTTCACCATAGCCCTCTATGAGCTTCGATACATCACTTTGCAAATTCCAGAACAGTCTTAGCGAAAGGCTTCTTGAGGGGAAAAATGTAACTATGTGAGATAAATTAACAGAACACAAATCAGTTTCTCAGAAAGCTTCATTCAGTTTTTACCTTAGGATATTTCCTTTTTCACCATAGCCCTCTATGGGCTCCAAATGTCACTTCGCAAATTCAACGAGAACAGCCTTAGCGAAAGACTTCTTAAGCGGAAAGCTGTAACTCTGTGAGATGAATTAACAGAACACAAAGCAGTTTCTCAGAAAGCTTCTTTCCAGTTTTTAAAGGAAGATATTTCCTTTTTCACTGTAGCCCTCTATGGGCTTCCAAATGTCACGTTGCAAATTCCACAAGAACAACCTCAGCGAAAGGCTTCTTGAGGGGAAAGCTGTAACTCTGTGAGATGAATTAACAGAACAAAAAGCAGTTTCACAGGAAGCTTTTTTTCAGTTGTTATCTTAGGTTATTTCCTTTTTCACCATAGCCCTCTATTGGCTTCCAAATATCAGTTTGCAAATTTCACAAAAACTGTCTTAGTTAACGGCTTCTTGGGGGGAAAGCTGTAACTCTGTGAGATGAATTAACAGAAGACAAAGCAGTTTCTCAGAAAATTTCTTTTCGGTTTTTATCTTAGGATATTTCCATTTGCACCATAGCTCTCTATGGGTTTCCAAATATCACTTTGCCAATTCCAAAAGAAGAGTCTTTGCGAAACGCTTCTTGAATGGAAAGCTGTAAATCTCTGACATGAATTAACAGAACAGAAAGCAGTTCCTCAGAAAGCTTCTTTTCAGTTTTTATCTTAGGATATTTCCTTTTTCACCATAGCCCCCTAAGGGCTTCCAAATATCACTTTGCAAATTCCACGAGAACAGTCTTAGCGAAAGGCTTATTGAGGAGAAAGCTGTAAATCTGTGAGATGAATTAACAGAACGCAAATGGGTTTCTCAGAAAGATTCTTTCCAGTTTTTAACGGAAGATATTTCCTTTTTCAACATAGCCCTCTATGGGATTCGAAATATCACTATGCAAATTCCACAAGAACGGTCTTAGTGTTAGGCTTCTTGAGGGGAATTCTGTAACTATGTAAGATGTATTAACAGAACACAAAGCAGTTTCTCAGAAAGCTTCTTTTCTGTTTTTATCTTAGCATAATTCCATTTTCACCATAGCCCTCTATGGGCTTCGATATATCACTTTGCAAATTCCACAAGAACAGTCTTAGCGAAAGGCTTCTTAATGGGAAAGCTGTAACTCTGTGAGATGAATTAACAGAACACAAAGCAGTTTCTCAGAAAGATTCTTTCCAGTTTTTAACGGAAGATAATTCCTTTTTCACCATAGCCCTCTATGGGCTTCCAAATATCACCTTGCAAATTCCACAGGAACAGTCTTAGTGAACGGCTTCTTGAAAGGAGAGCTATAACTCTGTTAGATGAATTAAGAGAACACAATGCAGTTTTTCAGAAAGCTTCCTTTCGGTTTTTATCTTAGCATATTTGCTTTTTCGCCATAACCATCTATGTTCTTCCAATATCACTTTGCAAATTCCACAAGAACAGTCTCAGTGAACGATTTCTTCAGGGGTAACCTGTACCTCTGTGAGATGAATTAACAGAACACAAAGTAGTTTCTCAGAAACCTTCTTTTCAGGTTTTAACGGAAGATATTTCCTTTAGCCCTCTATGGGCTCCCAAATGTCTCTTTGCAAACTCCACAAGAACAGTCTTAGAGAAAGGCTTCTTGAGGGGAAAGCTGTAGCTGTGTGAGATGAATTAACAGAACACAAAGCAATATCTCAGAAAGCTACTGTTCAGTTTTTATCTTAGGATGTTTCCTTTTCACCATTGGGCTCTATGGGCTTCCAAATATCACTTTGCAAATTCCACAAGAAGAGTCTTAGAGAAAGGCTTCTTGAGGGCAAAGCTTTAACTCTGTGAGATGAATTAACAGAAGACAAAGCAGTTTCTCAGAAAGCTTTATTCCAGTTTTTAACTGAAGATGTTTCATTTTTTACCATAACCCCCTATGGGGTTCCAAATATCACTTTGCAAATTCCACAAAAACAGTCTTAGCAAAAGACTTCT
>NW_027327305.1:0-16013 GCF_047675955.1 Chlorocebus sabaeus
TATTTGGAAGCCCATAGAGGGCTGCAGTGAAAAAGGAAATATCTTCCGTTCAAAACTGGAAAGAAGCTTTCTGAGAAACTGCTCTGTGTTCTGTGAATTCATCTCACAGAGTTACATCTTTCCCTTCAAGCAGCCTTTCGCTAAGGCTGTTCTTGTGGAATTGGCAAAGGGATATTTGGAAGCCCATAGAGGGCTATGGTGAAAAAGGAAATATCTTCCGTTCAAAACTGGAAAGAAGCTTTCTGAGAAACTGCTCTGTGTTCTGTGAATTCATCTCACAGAGTTACATCTTTCCCTTCAAGAAGCCTTTCGCTAAGGCTGTTCTTGTGGAATTGGCAAAGGGATATTTGGAAGCCCATAGAGGGCTACGGTGAAAAAGGAAATATCTCCGTTCAAAACTGGAAAGAAGATTTCTGAGAAACTGCTCTGTGTTCTGTGAATTCATCTCACAGAGTTATATCTTTCCCTTCAAGCAGCCTTTCGCTAAGGCTGTTCTTGTGGAATTGGCAAAGGGATATTTGGAAGCCCATAGAGGGCTATGGGGAAAAAGGAAATATCTTCCGTTCAAAACTGGAAAGAAGCTTTCTGAGAAACTGCTCTGTGTTCTGTGAATTCATCCCACAGAGTTACATCTTTACCTTCAAGCAGCCTTTCGCTAAGGCGGTTCTTGTGGAATTGGCAAAGGGATATTTGGAAGCCCATAGAGGGCTATGGTGAAAAAGGAAATATCTTCCGTTCAAAACTGGAAAGAAGCTTTCTGAGAAACTGCTCTGTGTTCTGTGAATTCATCTCACAGAGTTACATCTTTCCGTTCAAGAAGCCTTTCGCTAAGGCTGTTCTTGTGGAATTGGCAAAGGGATATTTGGAAGCCCATAGAGGGCTACGGTGAAAAAGGAAATATCTTCCGTTCAAAACTGGAAAGAAGCTTTCTGAGAAACTGCTCTGTGTTCTCTGAATTCATCTCACAGAGTTACATCTTTCCCTTCAAGCAGCCTTTCGCTAAGGCTGTTCTTGTGGAATTGGCAAAGGGATATTTGGAAGAACATAGAGGGCTATGGGGAAAAAGGAAATATCTTCCGTTCAAAACTGGAAAGAAGCTTTCTGAGAAACTGCTCTGTGTTCTGTGAATTCATCTCACAGAGTTACATCTTTCCCTTCAAGCAGCCTTTCGCTAAGGCTGTTCTTGTGGAATTGGCAAAGGGATATTTCGAAGCCCATAAAGGGCTATGGGGAAAAAGGAAATATCTTCCGTTCAAAACTGGAAAGAAGCTTCTGAGAAACTGCTCTGTGTTCTGTGAATTCATCTCACAGAGTTACATCTTTCCCTTCAAGAAGCCTTTCGCTAAGGCTGTTCTTGTGGAATTGGCAACGGGATATTTGGAAGCCCATAGTGGGCTATGGAGAAAAAGGAAATATCTTCCGTTCAAAACTGGAAAGAAGCTTTCTGAGAAACTGCTCTGTGTTCTGTGAATTCATCTCACAGAGTTACATCTTTCCCTTCAAGAAGCCTTTCGCTAAGGCCGTTCTTGTGAATTGGCAAAGGGATATTTGGAAGCCCGTAGAGGGCTATGGTGAAAAAGGAAATATCTTCCGTTCAAAACTGGAAAGAAGCTTTCTGAGAAACTGCTCTGTGTTCTGTGAATTCATCTCACAGAGTTACATCTTTCCCTTCAAGCAGCCTTTCGCTAAGGCTGTTCTTGTTGAATTGGCAAAGGGATATTTGGAAGGCCATAGAGGGCTATGGGGAAAAAGGAAATATCTTCCGTTCAAAACTGGAAAGAAGCTTTCTGAGAAACTTCTCTGTCTTCTTAGAATTCATCTCACAGAGTTACATCTTTCCCTTCAAGCAGCCTTTCGCGAAGGCTGTTCTTGTGGAATTGGCAAAGGGATATATGGAAGCCCGTAGAGGGCTACAGTGAAAAAGGAAATATCTTCCATTCAAAACTGGAAAGAAGCTTTCTGAGAAACTTCTCTGTGTTCTGTGAATTCATCTCACAGAGTTACATCTTTCCCTTCAAGAAGCCTTTCGCTAAGGCTGTTCTTGTGGAATTGGCAAAGGGATATTTGGAAGCCCATAGAGGGCTATGTTGAAAAAGGAAATATCTTCCGTTCAAAACTGGAAAGAAGCTTTCTGAGAAACTGCTCTGTGTTCTGTGAATTCATCTCACAGAGTTACATCTTTCCCTTCAAGCAGCCTTTCGCTAAGGCTGTTCTTGTGGAATTGGCAAAGGGATATTTGGAAGCCCATAGAGGGCTATGGGGAAAAAGGAAATATCTTCCGTTCAAAACTGGAAAGAAGCTTTCTGAGAAACTTCTCTGTGTTCTGTGAATTCATCTCACAGAGTTACATCTTTCCCTTCAAGCAGCCTTTCGCTAAGGCTGTTCTTGTGGAATTGGCAAAGGGATATTTGGAAGCCCGTAGAGGGCTATGGGGAAAAAGGAAATATCTTCCGTTCAAAACTGGAAAGAAGCTTTCTGAGAAACTGCTCTGTGTTCTGTGAATTCATCTCACAGAGTTACATCTTTCCCTTCAAGAAGCCTTTCGCTAAGGCTGTTCTTGTGGAATTGGCAAAGGGATATTTGGAAGCCCATAGAGGGCTATGGGGAAAAAGGAAATATCTTCCGTTCAAAACTGGAAAGAAGCTTTCTGAGAAACTTCTCTGTGTTCTGTGAATTCATCTCACAGAGTTACATCTTTCCCTTCAAGAAGCCTTTCGCTAAGACTGTTCTTGTGGAATTGGCAAAGGGATATTTGGAAGCCCATAGAGGGCTACAGTGAAAAAGGAAATATCTTCCGTTCAAAACTGGAAAGAAGCTTTCTGAGAAACTGCTCTGTGTTCTGTGAATTCATCTCACAGAGTTACATCTTTCCCTTCAAGCAGCCTTTCGCTAAGGCTGTTCTTGTGGAATTGGCAAAGGGATATTTGGAAGCCCATAGAGGGCTATGGGGAAAAAGGAAATATCTTCCGTTCAAAACTGGAAAGAAGCTTTCTGAGAAACTGCTCTGTGTTCTGTGAATTCATCTCACAGAGTTACATCTTTCCCTTCAAGCAGCCTTTCGCTAAGGCTGTTCTTGTGGAATTGGCAAAGGGATATTTGGAAGCCCATAGTGGGCAATGGTGAAAAAGGAAATATCTTCCGCTCAAAACTGTAAAGAAGCTTTCTGAGAAACTGCTCTGTGTTCTGTGAATTCATCTCACAGAGTTACATCTTTCCCTTCAAGCAGCCTTTCGCTAAGCCTGTTCTTGTGGAATTGGCAAAGGGATATTTGGAAGCCCGTAGAGGGCTATGGTGAAAAAGGAAATATCTTCCGTTCAAAACTGGAAAGAAGCTTTCTGAGAAACTGCTCTGTGTTCTGTGAATTCATCTCACAGAGTTACATCTTTCCCTTCAAGCAGCCTTTCGCTAAGGCTGTTCTTGTGGAATTGGCAAAGGGATATTTTGAAGCCCATAGAGGGCTATGGGGAAAAAGGAAATATCTTCCGTTCAAAACTGGAAAGAAGCTTTCTGAGAAACTTCTCTGTGTTCTGTGAATTCATCTCACAGAGTTAAATCTTTCCCTTCAAGCAGCCTTTCGCTAAGGCTGTTCTTGTGGAATTGGCAAAGGGATATTTGGAAGCCCATAGAGGGCTATGGTGAAAAAGGAAATATCTTCCGTTCAAAACTGGAAAGAAGCTTTCTGAGAAACTGCTCTGTGTTCTGTGAATTCATCTCACAGAGTTACATCTTTCCGTTCAAGAAGCCTTTCGCTAAGGCTGTTCCTGTGGAATTGGCAAAGGGATATTTGGAAGCCCATAGAGGGCTACGGTGAAAAAGGAAATATCTTCCGTTCAAAACTGGAAAGAAGCTTTCTGAGAAACTGCTCTGTGTTCTGTGAATTCATCTCACAGAGTTACATCTTTCCCTTCAAGCAGCCTTTCGCTAAGGCTGTTCTTGTGGAATTGGCAAAGGGATATTTGGAAGAACATAGAGGGGTATGGGGAAAAAGGAAATATCTTCCGTTCAAAACTGGAAAGAAGCTTTCTGAGAAACTGCTCTGTGTTCTGTGAATTCATCTCACAGAGTTACATCTTTCCCTTCAAGCAGCCTTTCGCTAAGGCTGTTCTTGTGGAATTGGCAAAGGGATATTTGGAAGCCCATAAAGGGCTATGGGGAAAAAGGAAATATCTTCCGTTCAAAACTGGAAAGAAGCTTTCTGAGAAACTGCTCTGTGTTCTGTGAATTCATCTCACAGAGTTACATCTTTCCCTTCAAGAAGCCTTTCGCTAAGGCTGTTCTTGTGGAATTGGCAACGGGATATTTGGAAGCCCATAGTGGGCTATGGGGAAAAAGGAAATATCTTCCATTCAAAACTGGAAAGAAGCTTTCTGAGAAACTGCTCTGTGTTCTGTGAATTCATCTCACAGAGTTACATCTTTCCCTTCAAGAAGCCTTTCGCTAAGGCCGTTCTTGTGAATTGGCAAAGGGATATTTGGAAGCCCGTAGAGGGCTATGGTGAAAAAGGAAATATCTTCCGTTCAAAACTGGAAAGAAGCTTTCTGAGAAACTGCTCTGTGTTCTGTGAATTCATCTCACAGAGTTACATCTTTCCCTTCAAGCAGCCTTTCGCTAAGGCTGTTCTTGTTGAATTGGCAAAGGGATATTTGGAAGGCCATAGAGGGCTATGGGGAAAAAGGAAATATCTTCCGTTCAAAACTGGAAAGAAGCTTTCTGAGAAACTTCTCTGTCTTCTTAGAATTCATCTCACAGAGTTACATCTTTCCCTTCAAGCAGCCTTTCGCGAAGGCTGTTCTTGTGGAATTGGCAAAGGGATATATGGAAGCCCGTAGAGGGCTACAGTGAAAAAGGAAATATCTTCCGTTCAAAACTGGAAAGAAGCTTTCTGAGAAACTTCTCTGTGTTCTGTGAATTCATCTCACAGAGTTACATCTTTCCCTTCAAGAAGCCTTTCGCTAAGGCTGTTCTTGTGGAATTGGCAAAGGGATATTTGGAAGCCCATAGAGGGCTATGTTGAAAAAGGAAATATCTTCCGTTCAAAACTGGAAAGAAGCTTTCTGAGAAACTGCTCTGTGTTCTGTGAATTCATCTCACAGAGTTACATCTTTCCCTTCAAGCAGCCTTTCGCTAAGGCTGTTCTTGTGGAATTGGCAAAGGGATATTTGGAAGCCCATAGAGGGCTATGGGGAAAAAGGAAATATCTTCCGTTCAAAACTGGAAAGAAGCTTTCTGAGAAACTTCTCTGTGTTCTGTGAATTCATCTCACAGAGTTACATCTTTCCCTTCAAGCAGCCTTTCGCTAAGGCTGTTCTTGTGGAATTGGCAAAGGGATATTTGGAAGCCCGTAGAGGGCTATGGGGAAAAAGGAAATATCTTCCGTTCAAAACTGGAAAGAAGCTTTCTGAGAAACTGCTCTGTGTTCTGTGAATTCATCTCACAGAGTTACATCTTTCCCTTCAAGAAGCCTTTCGCTAAGGCTGTTCTTGTGGAATTGGCAAAGGGATATTTGGAAGCCCATAGAGGGCTACGGTGAAAAAGGAAATATCTTCCGTTCAAAACTGGAAAGAAGCTTTCTGAGAAACTGCTCTGTGTTCTCTGAATTCATCTCACAGAGTTACATCTTTCCCTTCAAGAAGCCTTTCGCTAAGACTGTTCTTGTGGAATTGGCAAAGGGATATTTTGAAGCCCATAGAGGGCTATGGGGAAAAAGGAAATATCTTCCGTTCAAAACTGGAAAGAAGCTTTCTGAGAAACTGCTCTGTGTTCTGTGAATTCATCTCACAGAGTTACATCTTTCCCTTCAAGCAGCCTTTCGCTAAGGCTGTTCTTGTGGAATTGGCAAAGGGATATTTGGAAGCCCATAGAGGGCTATGGTGAAAAAGGAAATATCTTCCGTTCAAAACTGGAAAGAAGCTTTCTGAGAAACTGCTCTGTGTTCTGTGAATTCATCTCACAGAGTTACATCTTTCCCTTCAAGCAGCCTTTCGCTAAGGCTGTTCTTGTGGAATTGGCAAGGGATATTTGGAAGCCCAGAGTGGGCTATGGTGAAAAAGGAAATATCTTCCGCTCAAAACTGTAAAGAAGCTTTCTGAGAAACTGCTCTGTGTTCTGTGAATTCATCTCACAGAGTTACATCTTTCCCTTCAAGCAGCCTTTCGCTAAGCCTGTTCTTGTGGAATTGGCAAAGGGATATTTGGAAGCCCGTAGAGGGCTATGGTGAAAAAGGAAATATCTTCCGTTCAAAACTGGAAAGAAGCTTTCTGAGAAACTGCTCTGTGTTCTGTGAATTCATCTCACAGAGTTACATCTTTCCCTTCAAGCAGCCTTTCGCTAAGGCTGTTCTTGTGGAATTGGCAAAGGGATATTTTGAAGCCCATAGAGGGCTATGGGGAAAAAGGAAATATCTTCCGTTCAAAACTGGAAAGAAGCTTTCTGAGAAACTTCTCTGTGTTCTGTGAATTCATCTCACAGAGTTAAATCTTTCCCTTCAAGCAGCCTTTCGCTAAGGCTGTTCTTGTGGAATTGGCAAAGGGATATTTGGAAGCCCATAGAGGGCTATGGGGAAAAAGGAAATATCTTCCGTTCAAAACTGGAAAGAAGCTTTCTGAGAAACTTCTCTGTGTTCTGTGAATTCATCTCACAGAGTTACATCTTTCCCTTCAAGAAGCCTTTCGCTAAGGCTGTTCTTGTGGAATTGGCAAAGGGATATTTGGAAGCCCATAGAGGGCTACAGTGAAAAAGGAAATATCTTCCGTTCAAAACTGGAAAGAAGCTTTCTGAGAAACTGCTCTGTGTTCTGTGAATTCATCTCACAGAGTTACATCTTTCCCTTCAAGAAGCCTTTCGCTAAGGCTGTTCTTGTGGAATTGGCAAAGGGATATTTGGAAGCCCATAGAGGGCTACGGTGAAAAAGGAAATATCTTCCGTTCAAAAGTGGAAAGAAGATTTCTGAGAAACTGCTCTGGGTTCTGTGAATTCATCTCACAGAGTTACATCTTTCCCTTCAAGCAGCCTTTCGCTAAGGCTGTTCTTGTGGAATTGGCAAAGGGATATTTGGAAGCCCATAGAGGGCTATGGTGAAAAAGGAAATATCTTCCGTTCAAAACTGGAAAGAAGCTTTCTGAAAAACTGCTCTGTGTTCTGTGAATTCATCTCACAGAGTTACATCTTTCCCTTCAAGCAGCCTTTCGCTAAGGCTGTTCTTGTGGAATTGGCAAAGGGATATTTGGAAGCCCATAGAGGGCTATGTTGAAAAAGGAAATATCTTCCGTTCAAAACTGGAAAGAAGCTTTCTGAGAAACTGCTCTGTGTTCTGTGAATTCATCTCACAGAGTTACATCTTTCCCTTCAAGCAGCCTTTCGCTAAGGCGTTCTTGTGGAATTGGCAAAGGGATATTTGGAACCCCTTAGAAGGCTATGGGGAAAAAGGAAATATCTTCCGTTCAAAACTGGAAAGAAGCTTTCTGAGAAACTGCTCTGTGTTCTGTGAATTCATCTCACAGAGTTACATCTTTCCCTTCAAGCAGCCTTTCGCTAAGGCTGTTCTTGTGGAATTGGCAACGGGATATTTGGAAGCCCATAGAGGGCTATGGGGAAAAAGGAAATATCTTCCGTTCAAAACTGGAAAGAAGCTTTCTGAGAAACTGCTCTGTGTTCTGTGAATTCATCTTCCAGAGTTACATGTTTCCCTTCAAGCAGCCTTTCGCTAAGGCTGTTCTTGTGGAATTGGCAAAGGGATATTTGGAAGCCCATAGAGGGCTATGGGGAAAAAGGAAATATCTTTCGTTCAAAACTGGAAAGAAGCTTTCTGAGAAACTGCTCTGTGTTCTGTGAATTCATCTCACAGAGTTACATCTTTCCCTTCAAGCAGCCTTTCGCTAAGGCTGTTCTTGTGGAATTGGCAAAGGGATATTTGGAAGCCCATAGAGGGCTATGGGGAAAAAGGAAATATCTTCCGTTCAAAACTGGAAAGAAACTTTCTGAGAAACTTCTCTGTGTTCTGTGAATTCATCTCACAGAGTTACATCTTTCCCTTCAAGAAGCCTTTCGCTAAGACTGTTCTTGTGGAATTGGCAAAGGGATATTTGGAAGCCCATAGAGGGCTGCAGTGAAAAAGGAAATATCTTCCGTTCAAAACTGGAAAGAAGCTTTCTGAGAAACTGCTCTGTGTTCTGTGAATTCATCTCACAGAGTTACATCTTTCCCTTCAAGCAGCCTTTCGCTAAGGCTGTTCTTGTGGAATTGGCAAAGGGATATTTGGAAGCCCATAGAGGGCTATGGTGAAAAAGGAAATATCTTCCGTTCAAAACTGGAAAGAAGCTTTCTGAGAAACTGCTCTGTGTTCTGTGAATTCATCTCACAGAGTTACATCTTTCCCTTCAAGCAGCCTTTCGCTAAGGCTGTTCTTGTGGAATTGGCAAAGGGATATTTGGAAGCCCATAGTGGGCTATGGTGAAAAAGGAAATATCT
This sequence comes from Chlorocebus sabaeus, assembly GCF_047675955.1. NCBI lineage: Eukaryota > Metazoa > Chordata > Mammalia > Primates > Cercopithecidae > Chlorocebus > Chlorocebus sabaeus. The sequence continues at coordinate 8,467 of NW_027327305.1, forward strand.
TCCGCTCAAAACTGGACAGAAGCTTTCTGAGAAACTGCTCTGTGTTCTGTGAATTCATCTCACAGAATTACATCTTTCCCTTCAAGCAGCCTTTCGCTAAGGCTGTTCTTGTGGAATTGGCAAAGGGATATTTGGAAGCCCGTAGAGGGCTATGGTGAAAAAGGAAATATCTTCCGTTCAAAACTGGAAAGAAGCTTTCTGAGAAACTGCTCTGTGTTCTGTGAATTCATCTCACAGAGTTACATCTTTCCCTTCAAGCAGCCTTTCGCTAAGGCTGTTCTTGTGGAATTGGCAAAGGGATATTTGGAAGCCCATAGAGGGCTATGGGGAAAAAGGAAATATCTTCCGTTCAAAACTGGAAAGAAGCTTTCTGAGAAACTTCTCTGTGTTCTGTGAATTCATCTCACAGAGTTACATCTTTCCCTTCAAGCAGCCTTTCGCTAAGGCTGTTCTTGTGGAATTGGCAAAGGGATATTTGGAAGCCCATAGAGGGCTATGGTGAAAAAGGAAATATCTTCCGTTCAAAACTGGAAAGAAGCTTTCTGAGAAACTGCTCTGTGTTCTGTGAATTCATCTCACAGAGTTACATCTTTCCCTTCAAGCAGCCTTTCGCTAAGGCTGTTCTTGTGGAATTGGCAACGGGATATTTGGAAGCCCATAGAGGGCTATGGGGAAAAAGGAAATATCTTCCGTTCAAAACTGGAAAGAAGCTTTCTGAGAAACTGCTCTGTGTTCTGTGAATTCATCTTCCAGAGTTACATGTTTCCCTTCAAGCAGCCTTTCGCTAAGGCTGTTCTTGTGGAATCGGCAAAGGGATATTTGGAAGCCCATAGAGGGCTATGGGGAAAAAGGAAATATCTTCCGTTCAAAACTGGAAAGAAGCTTTCTGAGAAACTGCTCTGTGTCTGTGAATTCATCTCACAGAGATACATCTTTCGCTTCAAGCAGCCTTTCGCTAAGGCTGTTCTTGTGGAATTGGCAAAGGGATATTTGGAAGCCCGTAGAGGGCTATGGTGAAAAAGGAAGTATCTTCCGTTCAAAACTGGGAAGAAGCTTTCTGAGAAACTGCTCTCAGTTCTGTGATTTCATTTCACAGAGTTACATCTTTCCCTTCAAGAAGCCTTTCGCTAAGGCTGTTCTTGTGGAATTGGCAAAGGGATATTTGGAAGCCCATAGAGGGCTATGGGGAAAAAGGAAATATCTTCCGTTCAAAACTGGAAAGAAGATTTCTGAGAAACTGCTCTGTGTTCTGTGAATTCATCTCACAGAGTTACATCTTTCCCTTCAAGCAGCCTTTCGCTAAGGCTGTTCTTGTGGAATTGGCAAAGGGATATTTGGAAGCCCGTAGAGGGCTATGGTGAAAAAGGAAATATCTTCCGTTCAAAACTGGAAAGAAGCTTTCTGAGAAACTGCTCTGTGTTCTGTGAATTCATCTCACAGAGTTACATCTTTCCCTTCAAGCAGCCTTTCGCTAAGGCTGTTCTTGTGGAATTGGCAAAGGGATATTTGGAAGCCCATAGAGGGCTATGGGGAAAAAGGAAATATCTTCCGTTCAAAACTGGAAAGAAGCTTTCTGAGAAACTTCTCTGTGTTCTGTGAATTCATCTCACAGAGTTACATCTTTCCCTTCAAGAAGCCTTTCGCTAAGGCTGTTCTTGTGGAATTGGCAAAGGGATATTTGGAAGCCCATAGAGGGCTACAGTGAAAAAGGAAATATCTTCCGTTCAAAACTGGAAAGAAGCTTTCTGAGAAACTGCTCTGTGTTCTGTGAATTCATCTCACAGAGTTACATCTTTCCCTTCAAGAAGCCTTTCGCTAAGGCTGTTCTTGTGGAATTGGCAAAGGGATATTTGGAAGCCCATAGAGGGCTACGGTGAAAAAGGAAATATCTTCCGTTCAAAAGTGGAAAGAAGATTTCTGAGAAACTGCTCTGGGTTCTGTGAATTCATCTCACAGAGTTACATCTTTACCTTCAAGCAGCCTTTCGCTAAGGCTGTTCTTGTGGAATTGGCAAAGGGATATTTGGAAGCCCATAGAGGGCTATGGTGAAAAAGGAAATATCTTCCGTTCAAAACTGGAAAGAAGCTTTCTGAGAAACTGCTCTGTGTTCTGTGAATTCATCTCACAGAGTTACATCTTTCCCTTCAAGAAGCCTTTCGCTAAGGCTGTTCTTGTGGAATTGGCAAAGGGATATTTGGAAGCCCATAGAGGGCTACGGTGAAAAAGGAAATATCTCCGTTCAAAACTGGAAAGAAGATTTCTGAGAAACTGCTCTGTGTTCTGTGAATTCATCTCACAGAGTTATATCTTTCCCTTCAAGCAGCCTTTCGCTAAGGCTGTTCTTGTGGAATTGGCAAAGGGATATTTGGAAGCCCATAGAGGGCTATGGGGAAAAAGGAAATATCTTCCGTTCAAAACTGGAAAGAAGCTTTCTGAGAAACTGCTCTGTGTTCTGTGAATTCATCCCACAGAGTTACATCTTTACCTTCAAGCAGCCTTTCGCTAAGGCTGTTCTTGTGGAATTGGCAAAGGGATATTTGGAAGCCCATAGAGGGCTATGGTGAAAAAGGAAATATCTTCCGTTCAAAACTGGAAAGAAGCTTTCTGAGAAACTGCTCTGTGTTCTGTGAATTCATCTCACAGAGTTACATCTTTCCGTTCAAGAAGCCTTTCGCTAAGGCTGTTCTTGTGGAATTGGCAAAGGGATATTTGGAAGCCCATAGAGGGCTACGGTGAAAAAGGAAATATCTTCCGTTCAAAACTGGAAAGAAGCTTTCTGAGAAACTGCTCTGTGTTCTCTGAATTCATCTCACAGAGTTACATCTTTCCCTTCAAGAAGCCTTTCGCTAAGACTGTTCTTCTGGAATTGGCAAAGGGATATTTTGAAGCCCATAGAGGGCTATGGGGAAAAAGGAAATAACTTCCGTTCAAAACTGGAAAGAAGCTTTCTGAGAAACTGCTCTGTGTTCTGTGAATTCATCTCACAGAGTTACATCTTTCCCTTCAAGCAGCCTTTCGCTAAGGCTGTTCTTGTGGAATTGGCAAAGGGATATTTGGAAGCCCATAGAGGGCTATGGTGAAAAAGGAAATATCTTCCGTTCAAAACTGGAAAGAAGCTTTCTGAGAAACTGCTCTGTGTTCTGTGAATTCATCTCACAGAGTTACATCTTTCCCTTCAAGCAGCCTTTCGCTAAGGCTGTTCTTGTGGAATTGGCAAGGGATATTTGGAAGCCCAGAGTGGGCTATGGTGAAAAAGGAAATATCTTCCGCTCAAAACTGTAAAGAAGCTTTCTGAGAAACTGCTCTGTGTTCTGTGAATTCATCTCACAGAGTTACATCTTTCCCTTCAAGCAGCCTTTCGCTAAGCCTGTTCTTGTGGAATTGGCAAAGGGATATTTGGAAGCCCGTAGAGGGCTATGGTGAAAAAGGAAATATCTTCCGTTCAAAACTGGAAAGAAGCTTTCTGAGAAACTGCTCTGTGTTCTGTGAATTCATCTCACAGAGTTACATCTTTCCCTTCAAGCAGCCTTTCGCTAAGGCTGTTCTTGTGGAATTGGCAAAGGGATATTTTGAAGCCCATAGAGGGCTATGGGGAAAAAGGAAATATCTTCCGTTCAAAACTGGAAAGAAGCTTTCTGAGAAACTTCTCTGTGTTCTGTGAATTCATCTCACAGAGTTAAATCTTTCCCTTCAAGCAGCCTTTCGCTAAGGCTGTTCTTGTGGAATTGGCAAAGGGATATTTGGAAGCCCATAGAGGGCTATGGGGAAAAAGGAAATATCTTCCGTTCAAAACTGGAAAGAAGCTTTCTGAGAAACTTCTCTGTGTTCTGTGAATTCATCTCACAGAGTTACATCTTTCCCTTCAAGAAGCCTTTCGCTAAGGCTGTTCTTGTGGAATTGGCAAAGGGATATTTGGAAGCCCATAGAGGGCTACAGTGAAAAAGGAAATATCTTCCGTTCAAAACTGGAAAGAAGCTTTCTGAGAAACTGCTCTGTGTTCTGTGAATTCATCTCACAGAGTTACATCTTTCCCTTCAAGAAGCCTTTCGCTAAGGCTGTTCTTGTGGAATTGGCAAAGGGATATTTGGAAGCCCATAGAGGGCTACGGTGAAAAAGGAAATATCTTCCGTTCAAAAGTGGAAAGAAGATTTCTGAGAAACTGCTCTGGGTTCTGTGAATTCATCTCACAGAGTTACATCTTTCCCTTCAAGCAGCCTTTCGCTAAGGCTGTTCTTGTGGAATTGGCAAAGGGATATTTGGAAGCCCATAGAGGGCTATGGTGAAAAAGGAAATATCTTCCGTTCAAAACTGGAAAGAAGCTTTCTGAAAAACTGCTCTGTGTTCTGTGAATTCATCTCACAGAGTTACATCTTTCCCTTCAAGCAGCCTTTCGCTAAGGCTGTTCTTGTGGAATTGGCAAAGGGATATTTGGAAGCCCATAGAGGGCTATGTTGAAAAAGGAAATATCTTCCGTTCAAAACTGGAAAGAAGCTTTCTGAGAAACTGCTCTGTGTTCTGTGAATTCATCTCACAGAGTTACATCTTTCCCTTCAAGCAGCCTTTCGCTAAGGCGTTCTTGTGGAATTGGCAAAGGGATATTTGGAACCCCTTAGAAGGCTATGGGGAAAAAGGAAATATCTTCCGTTCAAAACTGGAAAGAAGCTTTCTGAGAAACTGCTCTGTGTTCTGTGAATTCATCTCACAGAGTTACATCTTTCCCTTCAAGCAGCCTTTCGCTAAGGCTGTTCTTGTGGAATTGGCAACGGGATATTTGGAAGCCCATAGAGGGCTATGGGGAAAAAGGAAATATCTTCCGTTCAAAACTGGAAAGAAGCTTTCTGAGAAACTGCTCTGTGTTCTGTGAATTCATCTTCCAGAGTTACATGTTTCCCTTCAAGCAGCCTTTCGCTAAGGCTGTTCTTGTGGAATTGGCAAAGGGATATTTGGAAGCCCATAGAGGGCTATGGGGAAAAAGGAAATATCTTTCGTTCAAAACTGGAAAGAAGCTTTCTGAGAAACTGCTCTGTGTTCTGTGAATTCATCTCACAGAGTTACATCTTTCCCTTCAAGCAGCCTTTCGCTAAGGCTGTTCTTGTGGAATTGGCAAAGGGATATTTGGAAGCCCATAGAGGGCTATGGGGAAAAAGGAAATATCTTCCGTTCAAAACTGGAAAGAAACTTTCTGAGAAACTTCTCTGTGTTCTGTGAATTCATCTCACAGAGTTACATCTTTCCCTTCAAGCAGCCTTTCGCTAAGGCTGTTCTTGTGGAATTGGCAAAGGGATATTTGGAAGCCCGTAGAGGGCTATGGGGAAAAAGGAAATATCTTCCGTTCAAAACTGGAAAGAAGCTTTCTGAGAAACTGCTCTGTGTTCTGTGAATTCATCTCACAGAGTTACATCTTTCCCTTCAAGAAGCCTTTCGCTAAGGCTGTTCTTGTGGAATTGGCAAAGGGATATTTGGAGGCCCATAGAGGGCTATGGGGAAAAAGGAAATATCTTCCGTTCAAAACTGGAAAGAAGCTTTCTGAGAAACTTCTCTGTGTTCTGTGAATTCATCTCACAGAGTTACATCTTTCCCTTCAAGAAGCCTTTCGCTAAGACTGTTCTTGTGGAATTGGCAAAGGGATATTTGGAAGCCCATAGAGGGCTGCAGTGAAAAAGGAAATATCTTCCGTTCAAAACTGGAAAGAAGCTTTCTGAGAAACTGCTCTGTGTTCTGTGAATTCATCTCACAGAGTTACATCTTTCCCTTCAAGCAGCCTTTCGCTAAGGCTGTTCTTGTGGAATTGGCAAAGGGATATTTGGAAGCCCATAGAGGGCTATGGTGAAAAAGGAAATATCTTCCGTTCAAAACTGGAAAGAAGCTTTCTGAGAAACTGCTCTGTGTTCTGTGAATTCATCTCACAGAGTTACATCTTTCCCTTCAAGCAGCCTTTCGCTAAGGCTGTTCTTGTGGAATTGGCAAAGGGATATTTGGAAGCCCATAGTGGGCTATGGTGAAAAAGGAAATATCTTCCGCTCAAAACTGGACAGAAGCTTTCTGAGAAACTGCTCTGTGTTCTGTGAATTCATCTCACAGAGTTACATCTTTCCCTTCAAGCAGCCTTTCGCTAAGGCTGTTCTTGTGGAATTGGCAAAGGGATATTTGGAAGCCCGTAGAGGGCTATGGTGAAAAAGGAAATATCTTCCGTTCAAAACTGGAAAGAAGCTTTCTGAGAAACTGCTCTGTGTTCTGTGAATTCATCTCACAGAGTTACATCTTTCCCTTCAAGCAGCCTTTCGCTAAGGCTGTTCTTGTGGAATTGGCAAAGGGATATTTGGAAGCCCATAGAGGGCTATGGGGAAAAAGGAAATATCTTCCGTTCAAAACTGGAAAGAAGCTTTCTGAGAAACTTCTCTGTGTTCTGTGAATTCATCTCACAGAGTTACATCTTTCCCTTCGAGCAGCCTTTCGCTAAGGCTGTTCTTGTGGAATTGGCAAAGGGATATTTGGAAGCCCATAGAGGGCTATGGTGAAAAAGGAAATATCTTCCGTTCAAAACTGGAAAGAAGCTTTCTGAGAAACTGCTCTGTGTTCTGTGAATTCATCTCACAGAGTTACATCTTTCCCTTCAAGCAGCCTTTCGCTAAGGCTGTTCTTGTGGAATTGGCAACGGGATATTTGGAAGCCCATAGAGGGCTATGGGGAAAAAGGAAATATCTTCCGTTCAAAACTGGAAAGAAGCTTTCTGAGAAACTGCTCTGTGTTCTGTGAATTCATCTTCCAGAGTTACATGTTTCCCTTCAAGCAGCCTTTCGCTAAGGCTGTTCTTGTGGAATCGGCAAAGGGATATTTGGAAGCCCATAGAGGGCTATGGGGAAAAAGGAAATATCTTCCGTTCAAAACTGGAAAGAAGCTTTCTGAGAAACTGCTCTGTGTCTGTGAATTCATCTCACAGAGATACATCTTTCGCTTCAAGCAGCCTTTCGCTAAGGCTGTTCTTGTGGAATTGGCAAAGGGATATTTGGAAGCCCGTAGAGGGCTATGGTGAAAAAGGAAGTATCTTCCGTTCAAAACTGGGAAGAAGCTTTCTGAGAAACTGCTCTGTGTTCTGTGTATTCATCTCACAGAGTTACATCTTTCCCTTCAAGCAGCCTTTCGCTAAGGCTGTTCTTGTGGAATTGGCAAAGGGATATTTGGAAGCCCATAGAGGGCTATGGGGAAAAAGGAAATATCTTCCGTTCAAAACTGGAAAGAAGCTTTCTGAGAAACTTCTCTGTGTTCTGTGAATTCATGTCACAGAGTTACATCTTTCCCTTCAAGAAGCCTTTCGCTAAGGCTGTTCTTGTGGAATTGGCAAAGGGATATTTGGAAGCACATAGAGGGCTACAGTGAAAAAGGAAATATCTTCCGTTCAAAACTGGGAAGAAGCTTTCTGAGAAACTGCTCTCAGTTCTGTGATTTCATTTCACAGAGTTACATCTTTCCCTTCAAGAAGCCTTTCGCTAAGGCTGTTCTTGTGGAATTGGCAAAGGGATATTTGGAAGCCCATAGAGGGCTATGGG
>NW_027327306.1:0-16011 GCF_047675955.1 Chlorocebus sabaeus
TTCACCAGAGCCATCCATGGGCTTCCAAATGTCACTTTGCAAATTCCACAAGAACAGTCTTAGCGAAAGGCTCCTTGAGGGGAAAGCTGTAACTCTGTGAGATGAATTCAGAGATCACAAAGAAGTTTCTCAGGCTTCTTTCTCATTTTCATAGGAGGATATTTCCTTTGGCCCTATAGTCTTCAAAGGCATCCGAAATATCAGTTCTCAGATTCCACAGAAATAAGGCTAGCACACAGCTCCAAGAAATACAGCTGTAACTCAGTGAGTGGAAGTCACACCTCACAAAGCAGTTTGTCAGAAAGCTTCTTACCGGTTTTCATCATAGGATATTTTCCTTTTCCCCATAGGCCTCTATGGGCTTCCAAATATCCCTTTGCAAATTCCACAAGAACAGTCTTAGCGAACGGATTCTGGAGGGGAAAGCTGTAACTCTGTGAGATGAATTCACAGAACACAAAGCAGTTTCTCAGAGAGCGTCTTTCCAGTTTTCATATGAGGATATTTCCCTTTTCAAAATAGCCCTCCTTGGGCTTCCAAATATCACTTTGCAAATTCCACAAGAACAGTCTTAGCGAAAGGCAGCTTGAGGGGAAAGCCGTAACTCTGTGAGATGAATTCACAGATCACAAAGAAGTTTCCCAGAAAGCTTCTTTCTCCTTTTCATCAGAGATTATTTCCTTTGGCCCTATCGTCTTCAAAGGGACCCGAAATGTCAGTTCTCAGATTCCACAGAAATAAGACTAGCAAACAGATCCACGAAATACAGCTGAAACTCAGTGAGTGGAAGTCACACATCACGAAGCAGTTTCTAAGAAAGCTTCTTTCCACTTTTCATCGGAGGATATTTTCATTTTCCTCTAGGACTCTATGGGCTTCCAAATATCCATTTGCAAATTCCACAAGAACAGTCTTAGCGAACGGCTTCTGGAGGGGAAATCTGTAACTCTGTGAGATGAATTCACAGAACACAAAGCAGTTTCTCAGAAAGCTTCTTTCCAGTTTTCATGTGAGGATATTTCCTTTTTCACCATAGCCGTCCATGGGCTTCCAAATATCACTTTGAAAATTCCACAAAAACAGTCTTAGCGAAAGGCTTCTTGAGGGGAAAGCTGTAACTCTGGGAGATGAATTCACAGATCACAAAGAAGTTTCTCAGAAAGCTTCTTTCTCATTTTCATCGGAGGATATTTCCTTTGGCCCTGTAGTCTTCGAAGGGATCCGAAATATCAGTTCTCAGATTCCACAGATATAAGGCTAGCAAACAGCTCCAAGAAATACAGCTGTATATCAGTGAGTGGAAGTCACACATCACAAACAGTTTCTCAGAAAGCTTCTTTCCATATTTCATTTGAGGATATTTTCTTTTTCCCCTAGGCCTCTATGCTCTTCCAAATATCCCTTTGCAAATTCAACAAGAACAGTCTTAGCGAACGGCTTCTGGAGCTGAAAGCTGTAACTCTGTGAGATGAATTCACAGAACACAACGCAGTTTCTCAGAAAGGTTCTTTCCAGGTTTCATCTGAGGATATATCCCTTTTCACCATAGCCGTCCATGGGCTTCCAAATATCACTTTGAAAATTCCACAAGAACAGTCTTAGCGAAAGGCTTCTTGAGGGGAAAGCTGTAACTCTGGGAGATGAATTCACAGATCACAAAGAAGTTTCTCAGAAAACTTCTTTCTCATTTTCATCGGAGGATATTTCCTTTGGCCCTATAGCCTTCAAAGGGATCTGAAATATCTGTTCTCAGATTCCACAGAAATAAGACTAGCAAATCAGCTCCAGGAAATACAGCTGTAACTCAGTGAATGGAAGTCACACATCACAAAGCAGTTTCTCAGAAACCATCTTTGCAGTTTTCATCTGAGGTTATTTTCTTTTTCCCCATAGGCCTCTATGGGCTTCCAAAAATCCCTTTGTAAATTCCACAAGAACTGTCTTAGCGAACGGCTTCTGGGGGGAATGCTGTAATTCTGTGAGATGAATTCACAGAACACAAAGCAGTTTCTCGGAAAGCTTCTTTCCAGCTTTCATCTGAGGATATTTCCCTTTTCACCATAGCCCTCCATGCGCTTCCAAATATCACTTTCCAAATTCCACAAGACAGTCTTAGCGAAAGACTTCTTGAGGGGATAGCCGTAACTCTGTGAGATGAATTCACAGATCACAAAGAAGTTTCTCAGAAAGTTTCTTTCTCCTTTTCATCGGAGGATATTTCCTTTGGCCTTGTACTCTTCAAAGGGATCCGAAATATCAGTTCTCAGATTCCACAGAAATAAGGCTAGCAAACAGCTCCACGAAATACAGCTGTAACTCAGTGAGTGGAAGTCACACATCACAAAGCAGTTTCTCAGAAAGCATCTTTCCAGTGTTCATCGGCGGATATTTTCTTTTTCCCCATAGGCGTCTAGGCGCTTCCAAATATCCCTTTGCATATTACACAAGAAAAGTCTTAACGAACGGCTTCTGGAGAGGAAAGCTGTAATTCTGTGAGATGAAGTCACAGAACACAAAGCAGTTTCTCAGAAAACTTCTTTCCAGGTTTCATCTGAGCTTATTTCCCTTTTCACCGTAGCCCTCCATTGGCTTCCAAATATCACTTTGAAAATTCCACAAGAACAGTCTTAGCGAAAGTCTTCTTGAGGGGAAAGCTGTAATTCTGTGAGACAAATTCACAGGTCGCAAAGAAGTTTCTCAGAAACCTTCTTTCTCATTTTCATCGGAGGATATTTCCTTTGGCCTTATAATCTTCAAAGGAATCCGAATTATCAGTTCTCAGATTCCACAGAAATAAGGCTAGCAAACAGCTCCACGAAATACAGCTGTAACTCAGAGAGTGGAAGTCACACATCACAAGGAGTTTCTCAGAAAGCTTCTTGCCATATTTCATTTGAGGATATTTTCTTTTTCCCCATAGGCCTCTATGGGCTTCCAAATATCCCTTTGAAAATTCCACAAGAACAGTCTTAGCGAACGGCTTCTGGAGGGGAAAGCTGTAATTCTGTAAGATGAATTCACAGAACACAAAGCAGTTTGTTAGAAAGCTTCTTTCCACTTTTCATCTCAGGCTATTTCCCTTTTCACCATAGCCCTCCATGGGCTTCCAAATATCACTTTGCAAATTCCACAATTACAGTCTTTGCGAAAGGCTTCTTGAGGGGAAAGCTGGAACACTGTGAGATGAATTCACAGATCACAAAGAAGTTTCTCAGATAGCTTCCTTCTCATTTTCATCGGAAGATATTTCCTTTGACCCTATTGTCTTCAAAGAGATCCGAAATATCAGTTCTCAGATTCCACAGAAATAAGGCTAGCAAACAGCTCCACGAAATACAGGTGTATCTCAGTGAGTGGAAGTCACACATCAAAAGCATGTTCTCGGAAAGCTTCTTTCCAGTTTTCATCGGAGGATTTATTTTTTCCCCTTAGGCCTCTAATGTCTTCCAAATATCCCTTTGCAATTTCCACAAGAACAGTCTTAGCGAACGGCTTCCATAGGGGAAAGCTGTAACTCCGTGAGATGAATTCACAGAACACAAAGCAGTTTCTCAGAAAGCTTCTTTGCAGTTTTCATCTGAGGATATTTCCCTTTTCACCATAGCGCTCCATCGACTTCCACATAGCACTTTGCAGATTCCACAAGAACAGTCTTAGCGAAAGGCTTCCTGAGGGGAAAGGTGTAACTCTGTGAGATGAATTCACAGAACACAAAGAAGTTTCTCAGAAAATTTCTTTCTCATTTTCATTGGAGGATATTTCCTTTGGCCCTATAGTCTTCAAAGGGATCCGAAATATCAGTTCTCAGTTTCCACAGAAAAGAGGCTAGCAAACAGCTCCACGAAATACAGCTGTAACTCAGTGAGTGGAAGTCACACATCACAAAGAAGTTTCTCAGAAAGCTTCTTTCCATATTTCATTGGAGTATATTTTCTTTTTCCCCATAGGCCTCTATGGGCTTCCAAATATCCTTTTGCAAATCACACAAGAACAGTCTTAGCGAACGGCTTCTGGAGGGGAAAGCTGTAACTCTGTGAGATGAATTCACAGAACACAAAGCAGTTTCTCGGAAAGCTTCTTTCCAGTTTTCATCTGAGGATATTTCCCTTTTCACCATAGCCCTCCATGGGCTTCAAAATATCACTTTGCAAATTTCACAAGAACAGTCTTAGCTAAAGGCTTCTTGAGGGGAAAACTGTAACTCTGTGAGATGAATTCACATATCACAAAGAAGTTTCTCAGAAAGCTTCTTTCTCATTTTCATCGGAGGATATTTCCTTTGGCCCTATACTCTTCAAAGGGTTTCGAAATATCAGTTCTCTGATTCCACACAAAGAAGGCTAGCAAACAGCTCCAGGAAATACAGCTGTTACTCAGTGAGTGGAAGTCACACATCACAAAGCAGATTCTCAGAAAGCTTCTTTCCGGTTTTCAACGGAGGATATTTTCTTTTTCCCCATAGGCCTCTATGGGCTTCCAAATATCCCTTTGAAAATTCCACAAGAACGGTCTTAGCGAACGGCTTCTGGAGCTGAAAGCTGTACTCTGTGAGATGAATTCACAGAACACAAAGCAGTTTCTCAGAAAGCTTCTTTCCAGTTTTCATCTGAGGATATTTCCCTTTTCACCAGAGCCATCCATGGGCTTCCATATCTCACTTTGCAAATTCCACAAGTACAGTTTGAGCTAAAGGCTTCTTGAGGGGAAAGTTGTAACTCTGTGAGATGAATTGACAGAACACAAAGAAGTTTCTCAGAAAACTTCTTTCTGATTTTCATCGGAGGATATTTCCTTTGGCCATATAGTCTTCAAATGGATCCGAAATATCAGTTGTCAGATTCCACAGAAATAAGGCTAGCAAACATCTCCACGAAATATAGCTGTAACTCAGTGAGTGGATGTCACACATCACAAAACAGTTTCTCTGAAAGCTTCTTTCTAATTTCCATCGGAGGATATTTTCTTCTTCCCTGTAGTCTTCTATGGGTTTCCAAATATCCTTTTGAAAATTCCACAAGAACAGTCTTAGCGAACGGCTTCGGCAGGGGAATGTTGTAACTCTGTGAGATGAATTCACAGATCACAAAGAAGTTTCCCAGAATCTTCTTTCTCATTTTCATCGGAGGATATTTCCTTTGGCCCTATAGTCTTCAAAGGAATCCGAAATATCAGTTCTCAGATGCCACAGAAATAAGTCTACCAAACACCTCCACGAAATACAGTGGTAACTCTGTGAGTAGAAATCACACATCACCAAGCAGTTTCTCACAAAGCTTCTTTCCAGTTTTCATTGGACGACATTTTCTTTTTCCCCATAGGCCTCTATGCGTTTCCAAATATCCCTTTGCAAATTCCACAAGAACAGTCTTGGCGAACGGCTTCTGGAGTGGAAAGCTGTAACTCTGTGAGATGAATTCACAGAACACGAAGCAGTTTCTCAGAGAGCTTCTTTAGAGTTTTCATCTGAGGATATTTCCCTTTTCACAATAGCCCTCCATGGGCTTCCAAATATCACTTTGCAAATTCCACAAGAACAGTCTTTGCGAAAGGCTTCTTGAGGGGAAAGAGGTAACTCTGTGAGACGAATTCACAGATCACAAAGAAGTTTCCCAGAAAGCTTCTTTCTCATTTTCATCAGAGGATATTTTTTTTGGCCCTATATTCTTCAAAGGGATCCGAAATATCAGTTCTCAGATTCCACAGGAATAAGGCTAGCAAACATCTCCACAAAATACAGCTGTACTCAGTGAGTGGAGTTCACACATCACAAAACAGTTTCTCAGAAAGCTTCTTTAAAGTTTTCATCGGAGGATATTTTCTTTTTCCCCATAGGCCTCTATGGGCTTCCAAATATCCCTCTGCAATTTCCACAAGAACGGTCTTAGCGAACGGCATCTGGAGCTGAAAGCTGTAAATTTGTGAGATGAATTCACAGAACACAAAGCAGTTTCTTAGAAAGCTTCTTTTCAGTTTTCATCTGAGGATATTTCCCTTTTCACCAGAGCCATCCATGGGCTTCCAAATGTCACTTTGCAAATTCCACAAGAACAGTCTTAGCGAAAGGCTCCTTGAGGGGAAAGCTGTAACTCTGTGAGATGAATTCAGAGATCACAAAGAAGTTTCTCAGGCTTCTTTCTCATTTTCATAGGAGGATATTTCCTTTGGCCCTATAGTCTTCAAAGGCATCCGAAATATCAGTTCTCAGATTCCACAGAAATAAGGCTAGCACACAGCTCCAAGAAATACAGCTGTAACTCAGTGAGTGGAAGTCACACCTCACAAAGCAGTTTGTCAGAAAGCTTCTTACCGGTTTTCATCATAGGATATTTTCCTTTTCCCCATAGGCCTCTATGGGCTTCCAAATATCCCTTTGCAAATTCCACAAGAACAGTCTTAGCGAACGGATTCTGGAGAGGAAAGCTGTAACCCTGTGAGATGAATTCACAGAACACAAAGCAGTTTCTCAGAGAGCGTCTTTCCAGTTTTCATATGAGGATATTTCCCTTTTCAAAATAGCCCTCCTTGGGCTTCCAAATATCACTTTGCAAATTCCACAAGAACAGTCTTAGCGAAAGGCAGCTTGAGGGGAAAGCCGTAACTCTGTGAGATGAATTCACAGATCACAAAGAAGTTTCCCAGAAAGCTTCTTTCTCCTTTTCATCAGAGATTATTTCCTTTGGCCCTATCGTCTTCAAAGGGACCCGAAATGTCAGTTCTCAGATTCCACAGAAATAAGACTAGCAAACAGATCCACGAAATACAGCTGAAACTCAGTGAGTGGAAGTCACACATCACGAAGCAGTTTCTAAGAAAGCTTCTTTCCACTTTTCATCGGAGGATATTTTCATTTTCCTCTAGGACTCTATGGGCTTCCAAATATCCATTTGCAAATTCCACAAGAACAGTCTTAGCGAACGGCTTCTGGAGGGGAAATCTGTAACTCTGTGAGATGAATTCACAGAACACAAAGCAGTTTCTCAGAAAGCTTCTTTCCAGTTTTCATGTGAGGATATTTCCTTTTTCACCATAGCCGTCCATGGGCTTCCAAATATCACTTTGAAAATTCCACAAAAACAGTCTTAGCGAAAGGCTTCTTGAGGGGAAAGCTGTAACTCTGGGAGATGAATTCACAGATCACAAAGAAGTTTCTCAGAAAGCTTCTTTCTCATTTTCATCGGAGGATATTTCCTTTGGCCCTGTAGTCTTCGAAGGGATCCGAAATATCAGTTCTCAGATTCCACAGATATAAGGCTAGCAAACAGCTCCAAGAAATACAGCTGTATATCAGTGAGTGGAAGTCACACATCACAAACAGTTTCTCAGAAAGCTTCTTTCCATATTTCATTTGAGGATATTTTCTTTTTCCCCTAGGCCTCTATGCTCTTCCAAATATCCCTTTGCAAATTCAACAAGAACAGTCTTAGCGAACGGCTTCTGGAGCTGAAAGCTGTAACTCTGTGAGATGAATTCACAGAACACAACGCAGTTTCTCAGAAAGGTTCTTTCCAGGTTTCATCTGAGGATATATCCCTTTTCACCATAGCCGTCCATGGGCTTCCAAATATCACTTTGAAAATTCCACAAGAACAGTCTTAGCGAAAGGCTTCTTGAGGGGAAAGCTGTAACTCTGGGAGATGAATTCACAGATCACAAAGAAGTTTCTCAGAAAACTTCTTTCTCATTTTCATCGGAGGATATTTCCTTTGGCCCTATAGCCTTCAAAGGGATCTGAAATATCTGTTCTCAGATTCCACAGAAATAAGACTAGCAAATCAGCTCCAGGAAATACAGCTGTAACTCAGTGAATGGAAGTCACACATCACAAAGCAGTTTCTCAGAAACCATCTTTGCAGTTTTCATCTGAGGTTATTTTCTTTTTCCCCATAGGCCTCTATGGGCTTCCAAAAATCCCTTTGTAAATTCCACAAGAACTGTCTTAGCGAACGGCTTCTGGGGGGAATGCTGTAATTCTGTGAGATGAATTCACAGAACACAAAGCAGTTTCTCAGAAAACTTCTTTCCAGGTTTCATCTGAGCTTATTTCCCTTTTCACCGTAGCCCTCCATTGGCTTCCAAATATCACTTTGAAAATTCCACAAGAACAGTCTTAGCGAAAGTCTTCTTGAGGGGAAAGCTGTAATTCTGTGAGACAAATTCACAGGTCGCAAAGAAGTTTCTCAGAAACCTTCTTTCTCATTTTCATCGGAGGATATTTCCTTTGGCCTTATAATCTTCAAAGGAATCCGAATTATCAGTTCTCAGATTCCACAGAAATAAGGCTAGCAAACAGCTCCACGAAATACAGCTGTAACTCAGAGAGTGGAAGTCACACATCACAAGGAGTTTCTCAGAAAGCTTCTTGCCATATTTCATTTGAGGATATTTTCTTTTTCCCCATAGGCCTCTATGGGCTTCCAAATATCCCTTTGAAAATTCCACAAGAACAGTCTTAGCGAACGGCTTCTGGAGGGGAAAGCTGTAATTCTGTAAGATGAATTCACAGAACACAAAGCAGTTTGTTAGAAAGCTTCTTTCCACTTTTCATCTCAGGCTATTTCCCTTTTCACCATAGCCCTCCATGGGCTTCCAAATATCACTTTGCAAATTCCACAATTACAGTCTTTGCGAAAGGCTTCTTGAGGGGAAAGCTGGAACACTGTGAGATGAATTCACAGATCACAAAGAAGTTTCTCAGATAGCTTCCTTCTCATTTTCATCGGAAGATATTTCCTTTGACCCTATTGTCTTCAAAGAGATCCGAAATATCAGTTCTCAGATTCCACAGAAATAAGGCTAGCAAACAGCTCCACGAAATACAGGTGTATCTCAGTGAGTGGAAGTCACACATCAAAAGCATGTTCTCGGAAAGCTTCTTTCCAGTTTTCATCGGAGGATTTATTTTTTCCCCTTAGGCCTCTAAAGTCTTCCAAATATCCCTTTGCAATTTCCACAAGAACAGTCTTAGCGATCGGCTTCCATAGGGGAAAGCTGTAACTCCGTGAGATGAATTCACAGAACACAAAGCAGTTTCTCAGAAAGCTTCTTTGCAGTTTTCATCTGAGGATATTTCCCTTTTCACCATAGCGCTCCATCGACTTCCACATAGCACTTTGCAGATTCCACAAGAACAGTCTTAGCGAAAGGCTTCTTGAGGGGAAAGGTGTAACTCTGTGAGATGAATTCACAGAACACAAAGAAGTTTCTCAGAAAACTTCTTTCTCATTTTCATTGGAGGATATTTCCTTTGGCCCTATAGTCTTCAAAGGGATCCGAAATATCAGTTCTCAGTTTCCACAGAAAAGAGGCTAGCAAACAGCTCCACGAAATACAGCTGTAACTCAGTGAGTGGAAGTCACACATCACAAAGAAGTTTCTCAGAAAGCTTCTTTCCATATTTCATTGGAGTATATTTTCTTTTTCCCCATAGGCCTCTATGGGCTTCCAAATATCCTTTTGCAAATCACACAAGAACAGTCTTAGCGAACGGCTTCTGGAGGGGAAAGCTGTAACTCTGTGAGATGAATTCACAGAACACAAAGCAGTTTCTCGGAAAGCTTCTTTCCAGTTTTCATCTGAGGATATTTCCCTTTTCACCATAGCCCTCCATGGGCTTCAAAATATCACTTTGCAAATTTCACAAGAACAGTCTTAGCTAAAGGCTTCTTGAGGGGAAAGCTGTAACTCTGTGAGATGAATTCACAGATCACAAAGAAATTTCTCAGAAAGCTTCTTTCTCATTTTCATCGGAGGATATTTCCTTTGGCCCTATACTCCTCAAAGGGTTTCGAAATATCAGTTCTCCGATTCCACACAAAGAAGGCTAGCAAACAGCTCCAGGAAATACAGCTGTTACTCAGTGAGTGGAAGTCACACATCACAAAGCAGATTCTCAGAAAGCTTCTTTCCGGTTTTCAACGGAGGATATTTTCTTTTTCCCCATAGGCCTCTATGGGCTTCCAAATATCCCTTTGAAAATTCCACAAGAACGGTCTTAGCGAACGGCTTCTGGAGCTGAAAGCTGTACTCTGTGAGATGAATTCACAGAACACAAAGCAGTTTCTCAGAAAGCTTCTTTCCAGTTTTCATCTGAGGATATTTCCCTTTTCACCAGAGCCATCCATGGGCTTCCATATCTCACTTTGCAAATTCCACAAGTACAGTTTGAGCTAAAGGCTTCTTGAGGGGAAAGTTGTAACTCTGTGAGATGAATTGACAGAACACAAAGAAGTTTCTCAGAAAACTTCTTTCTGATTTTCATCGGAGGATATTTCCTTTGGCCATATAGTCTTCAAATGGATCCGAAATATCAGTTGTCAGATTCCACAGAAATAAGGCTAGCAAACATCTCCACGAAATATAGCTGTAACTCAGTGAGTGGATGTCACACATCACAAAACAGTTTCTCTGAAAGCTTCTTTCTAATTTCCATTGGAGGATATTTTCTTCTTCCCTGTAGTCTTCTATGGGTTTCCAAATATCCTTTTGAAAATTCCACAAGAACAGTCTTAGCGAACGGCTTCGGCAGGGGAATGTTGTAACTCTGTGAGATGAATTCACAGATCACAAAGAAGTTTCCCAGAATCTTCTTTCTCATTTTCATCGGAGGATATTTCCTTTGGCCCTATAGTCTTCAAAGGGATCGGAAATATCAGTTCTCAGATGCCACAGAAATAAGTCTACCAAACACCTCCACGAAATACAGTGGTAACTCTGTGAGTAGAAATAACACATCACCAAGCAGTTTCTCACAAAGCTTCTTTCCAGTTTTCATTGGACGACATTTTCTTTTTCCCCATAGGCCTCTATGCGTTTCCAAATATCCCTTTGCAAATTCCACAAGAACAGTCTTGGCGAACGGCTTCTGGAGTGGAAAGCTGTAACTCTGTGAGATGAATTCACAGAACACGAAGCAGTTTCTCAGAGAGCTTCTTTAGAGTTTTCATCTGAGGATATTTCCCTTTTCACAATAGCCCTCCATGCGCTTCCAAATATCACTTTGCAAATTCCACAAGAACAGTCTTTGCGAAAGGCTTCTTGAGGGGAAAGAGGTAACTCTGTGAGACGAATTCACAGATCACAAAGAAGTTTCCCAGAAAGCTTCTTTCTCATTTTCATCAGAGGATATTTTTTTTGGCCCTATATTCTTCAAAGGGATCCGAAATATCAGTTCTCAGATTCCACAGGAATAAGGCTAGCAAACATCTCCACAAAATACAGCTGTACTCAGTGAGTGGAGTTCACACATCACAAAACAGTTTCTCAGAAAGCTTCTTTAAAGTTTTCATCGGAGGATATTTTCTTTTTCCCCATAGGCCTCTATGGGCTTCCAAATATCCCTCTGCAATTTCCACAAGAACGGTCTTAGCGAACGGCATCTGGAGCTGAAAGCTGTAAATTTGTGAGATGAATTCACAGAACACAAAGCAGTTTCTTAGAAAGCTTCTTTTCAGTTTTCATCTGAGGATATTTCCCTTTTCACCAGAGCCATCCATGGGCTTCCAAATGTCACTTTGCAAATTCCACAAGAACAGTCTTAGCGAAAGGCTCCTTGAGGGGAAAGCTGTAACTCTGTGAGATGAATTCAGAGATCACAAAGAAGTTTCTCAGGCTTCTTTCTCATTTTCATAGGAGGATATTTCCTTTGGCCCTATAGTCTTCAAAGGCATCCGAAATATCAGTTCTCAGATTCCACAGAAATAAGGCTAGCACACAGCTCCAAGAAATACAGCTGTAACTCAGTGAGTGGAAGTCACACCTCACAAAGCAGTTTGTCAGAAAGCTTCTTACCGGTTTTCATCATAGGATATTTTCCTTTTCCCCATAGGCCTCTATGGGCTTCCAAATATCCCTTTGCAAATTCCACAAGAACAGTCTTAGCGAACGGATTCTGGAGGGGAAAGCTGTAACTCTGTGAGATGAATTCACAGAACACAAAGCAGTTTCTCAGAGAGCGTCTTTCCAGTTTTCATATGAGGATATTTCCCTTTTCAAAATAGCCCTCCTTGGGCTTCCAAATATCACTTTGCAAATTCCACAAGAACAGTCTTAGCGAAAGGCAGCTTGAGGGGAAAGCCGTAACTCTGTGAGATGAATTCACAGATCACAAAGAAGTTTCCCAGAAAGCTTCTTTCTCCTTTTCATCAGAGATTATTTCCTTTGGCCCTATCGTCTTCAAAGGGACCCGAAATGTCAGTTCTCAGATTCCACAGAAATAAGACTAGCAAACAGATCCACGAAATACAGCTGAAACTCAGTGAGTGGAAGTCACACATCACGAAGCAGTTTCTAAGAAAGCTTCTTTCCACTTTTCATCGGAGGATATTTTCATTTTCCTCTAGGACTCTATGGGCTTCCAAATATCCATTTGCAAATTCCACAAGAACAGTCTTAGCGAACGGCTTCTGGAGGGGAAATCTGTAACTCTGTGAGATGAATTCACAGAACACAAAGCAGTTTCTCAGAAAGCTTCTTTCCAGTTTTCATCTGAGGATATTTCCTTTTTCACCATAGCCGTCCATGGGCTTCCAAATATCACTTTGAAAATTCCACAAAAACAGTCTTAGCGAAAGGCTTCTTGAGGGGAAAGCTGTAACTCTGGGAGATGAATTCACAGATCACAAAGAAGTTTCTCAGAAAGCTTCTTTCTCATTTTCATCGGAGGATATTTCCTTTGGCCCTGTAGTCTTCGAAGGGATCCGAAATATCAGTTCTCAGATTCCACAGATATAAGGCTAGCAAACAGCTCCAAGAAATACAGCTGTATATCAGTGAGTGGAAGTCACACATCACAAACAGTTTCTCAGAAAGCTTCTTTCCATATTTCATTTGAGGATATTTTCTTTTTCCCCTAGGCCTCTATGCTCTTCCAAATATCCCTTTGCAAATTCAACAAGAACAGTCTTAGCGAACGGCTTCTGGAGCTGAAAGCTGTAACTCTGTGAGATGAATTCACAGAACACAACGCAGTTTCTCAGAAAGGTTCTTTCCAGGTTTCATCTGAGGATATATCCCTTTTCACCATAGCCGTCCATGGGCTTCCAAATATCACTTTGAAAATTCCACAAGAACAGTCTTAGCGAAAGGCTTCTTGAGGGGAAAGCTGTAACTCTGGGAGATGAATTCACAGATCACAAAGAAGTTTCTCAGAAAACTTCTTTCTCATTTTCATCGGAGGATATTTCCTTTGGCCCTGTAGCCTTCAAAGGGATCTGAAATATCTGTTCTCAGATTCCACAGAAATAAGACTAGCAAATCAGCTCCAGGAAATACAGCTGTAACTCAGTGAATGGAAGTCACACATCACAAAGCAGTTTCTCAGAAACCATCTTTGCAGTTTTCATCTGAGGTTATTTTCTTTTTCCCCATAGGCCTCTATGGGCTTCCAAAAATCCCTTTGTAAATTCCACAAGAACTGTCTTAGCGAACGGCTTCTGGGGGGAATGCTGTAATTCTGTGAGATGAATTCACAGAACACAAAGCAGTTTCTCGGAAAGCTTCTTTCCAGCTTTCATCTGAGGATATTTCCCTTTTCACCATAGCCCTCCATGCGCTTCCAAATATCACTTTCCAAATTCCACAAGAACAGTCTTAGCGAAAGACTTCTTGAGGGGATAGCCGTAACTCTGTGAGATGAATTCACAGATCACAAAGAAGTTTCTCAGAAAGTTTCTTTCTCCTTTTCATCGGAGGATATTTCCTTTGGCCTTGTACTCTTCAAAGGGATCCGAAATATCAGTTCTCAGATTCCACAGAAATAAGGCTAGCAAACAGCTCCACGAAATACAGCTGTAACTCAGTGAGTGGAAGTCACACATCACAAAGCAGTTTCTCAGAAAGCATCTTTCCAGTGTTCATCGGCGGGTATTTTCTTTTTCCCCATAGGCGTCTAGGCCCTTCCAAATATCCCTTTGCATATTACACAAGAAAAGTCTTAACGAACGGCTTCTGGAGAGGAAAGCTGTAATTCTGTGAGATGAAGTCACAGAACACAAAGCAGTTTCTCAGAAAACTTCTTTCCAGGTTTCATCTGAGCTTATTTCCCTTTTCACCGTAGCCCTCCATTGGCTTCCAAATATCACTTTGAAAATTCCACAAGAACAGTCTTAGCGAAAGTCTTCTTGAGGGGAAAGCTGTAATTCTGTGAGACAAATTCACAGGTCGCAAAGAAGTTTCTCAGAAACCTTCTTTCTCATTTTCATCGGAGGATATTTCCTTTGGCCTTATAATCTTCAAAGGAATCCGAATTATCAGTTCTCAGATTCCACAGAAATAAGGCTAGCAAACAGCTCCACGAAATACAGCTGTAACTCAGAGAGTGGAAGTCACACATCACAAGGAGTTTCTCAGAAAGCTTCTTGCCATATTTCATTTGAGGATATTTTCTTTTTCCCCATAGGCCTCTATGCGTTTCCAAATATCCCTTTGCAAATTCCACAAGAACAGTCTTGGCGAACGGCTTCTGGAGTGGAAAGCTGTAACTCTGTGAGATGAATTCACAGAAAACGAAGCAGTTTCTCAGAGAGCTTCTTTAGAGTTTTCATCTGAGGATATTTCCCTTTTCACCATAGCCCTCCATGGGCTTCCAAATATCACTTTGCAAATTCCACAAGAACAGTCTTAGCGAAAGGCTTCTTGAGGGAAAAGCTGTAACTCTGTGAGATGAATTCACAGATCACAAAGAAGTTTCTCAGAAAGCTTCTTTCTCATTTTCATCGGAGGATATTTCCTTTGGCCCTATAGTCTTCAAAGGAATCCGAAATATCAGTTCTCAGATTCCACAGAAATAAGGCTAGAAAATAGCTCCACGAAATACAGCTGTAACTCAGTGAGTGAAAGTCACACATCAAATAGCAGTTTCTCTGAAATCTTCTATCCAGTTTTCAACGGAGGATAATTTCTTTTTCTCCATAGGCCTCTACGGGCTTCCAAATATCCCTTTGCAAATTCCACAAGAACTGTCTTAGCGAACGGCTTCAGGAGGGGAAAGCTGTAACTCTGTGAGACGAATTCACAGAACACAAAGCAGTTTCTCAGAAAGCTTCTTTCCAGTTTTCATCTGAGGATATTTCCCTTTTCACCATAGCCCTCCATGGGCTTCCAAATATCACTTTGCAAATTCCACAAGAACAGTCTTTGCGAAAGGCTTCTTGAAGGGAAAGAGGTAACTCTGTGAGACGAATTCACAGATCACAAAGAAGTTTCCCAGAAAGCTTCTTTCTCATTTTCATCAGAGGATATTTTTTTTGGCCCTATATTCTTCAAAGGGATCCGAAATATCAGTTCTCAGATTCCACAGGAATAAGGCTAGCAAACATCTCCACAAAATACAGCTGTACTCAGTGAGTGGAGTTCACACATCACAAAACAGTTTCTCAGAAAGCTTCTTTAAAGTTTTCATCGGAGGATATTTTCTTTTTCCCCATAGGCCTCTATGGGCTTCCAAATATCCCTCTGCAATTTCCACAAGAACGGTCTTAGCGAACGGCATCTGGAGCTGAAAGCTGTAAATTTGTGAGATGAATTCACAGAACACAAAGCAGTTTCTTAGAAAGCTTCTTTTCAGTTTTCATCTGAGGATATTTCCCTTTTCACCAGAGCCATCCATGGGCTTCCAAATGTCACTTTGCAAATTCCACAAGAACAGTCTTAGCGAAAGGCTCCTTGAGGGGAAAGCTGTAACTCTGTGAGATGAATTCAGAGATCACAAAGAAGTTTCTCAGGCTTCTTTCTCATTTTCATAGGAGGATATTTCCTTTGGCCCTATAGTCTTCAAAGGCATCCGAAATATCAGTTCTCAGATTCCACAGAAATAAGGCTAGCACACAGCTCCAAGAAATACAGCTGTAACTCAGTGAGTGGAAGTCACACCTCACAAAGCAGTTTGTCAGAAAGCTTCTTACCGGTTTTCATCATAGGATATTTTCCTTTTCCCCATAGGCCTCTATGGGCTTCCAAATATCCCTTTGCAAATTCCACAAGAACAGTCTTAGCGAACGGATTCTGGAGGGGAAA
>NW_027327307.1:0-15874 GCF_047675955.1 Chlorocebus sabaeus
ATGGTCAGAAATCCACTTCTTGGGGGAATTTGATCTCTTGCTTTTCTTGGCAACTTAAGGACCCTTTTCCTAGGAAAGGGGGATTTTCCCTGTCCCCCTCTGACTTCCAGCACATAATCAGTGATTGTGACTCCAGTCCAGGGCCACTCAATACCCACCTATCATATATGTTGCATTCCACCCAACAGATGAAGAGGCACAGGTGGATGCCACTTCCATCTCTGGTGAACTGATGGAAGTACTGTGATGAACCCTCCACAGTAGAAGAAAAGAAAAAGGATGGAAGACACATATTACTAATTGGCCTTAAACCTCCTCTGATGGGAACAGGAGGCAGAAGCTGGTCATGAGGGTAAGTTGATAAGAGAGGAGCCTAGCCAGGGTGCTAATGAATGGCCAAGATATTGGGATAGAAGCTAGAAACTCTAATGTCATTATATTTCTTTTTACTTTTCTTTTCTTTTTCTTTTTCTTTTCTTTTTTTTTTTTTTTGAGATGCAGTTTCACTCTGTCGCCAGGCTGGAGTGCAGTGATGCAATCTCAGCTCACTGCAACCTCCACCTCCAGGGTTCAAGCGATTCTCCTGCCTCAGCCTCCCAAGTAGTTGGGGCTACAGGCACTTGCCACCATACCCGGCTAATTTTTGTATTTTCAGTAGAGACGTAGTTTTACCATGTTGTTCAGGATGGTCTCCATCTCTTGACCTCGTGATCCGTCCGCCTTGGCTTCCCAGAGTGCTGGGATTACAGGTGTGAGCCACCACGCCCGGCCATGTTGTTATGTTTCATACACATGTGTGTGTATGCATATGTACACATATAGACACACTTAACATTACACGATGTACATGCTAGTGTTGGAGATACAAAAATGACTTTATGCTTACCCTAAAGGCTTCCCTAAAAGACAAAGAATTGTGGGACAGTTTGATAAATGTCATAAGAGATATTAGTAAGTGCTAAAAATAGCACAAAGAGAGGCATGATTTCCTCTGCTTGGGTGTGTCCAGGAAACCTTTACTGAGAAGGGAACATTTGCATGGATCTTAATAGGAATTCAAAGATCACTGGAAGAAGTGTGTGTGTGAGTGAGTGAATGTGTGGCAGGAAGGGGTGATGGGAATGGAGAAAGATGTTCCAAAAAGGAGAAGTCATATGGCCACAGGCCTTGATGTGAAGTGGCACTGACATTTAGAAGAGTGTAGATAGTTCCATGTGGCTGTCAAGACGGGGCCTTGGGTGGGGAATAAGAGAGTGGACAGTTGAGCACAGGCTGAGTCTGGAGAGACATAAACTTCTAATTTATCTTGTAAGTAAACAGACATCTTGGAAAGAATGGAAGCAGAGTGTGACAAGATCAGATCTGGACTTTAGAAGGAGGAGGACTCTAACAGTGTGGAGGATGAATTGAAGGGAGGACAACTAGGGGCAGCCAGATCTGTTAAGAGAAGGAGAGGCCAAGACAAGATTAGACCTGCAGAGGTGTCATGGGAAACACCACACCTGTGAAGGATGACGAGCTGGCAGCAGGAGTGGTCAGGAGAGACTTCAAACTGCAGTGCAGGTCAGACACCTGGGAAAGGAGAGCAGACTGGGAAGAGGATGATCCTCAAACTGCGGTGCAGCTCCAGGACGTCCCTGCCAGGCTTAGTGTCCCAGAATACAGCTCACCTCTTAGCAAGTCCTCACATCAGGCACAGTAGCCTGTTTCTAGCCCTGTTTCTGGCACTCTCTGTGCTCAGTCATTGGCCGGGAGCAGCCTGGGGCAGTGTGAACACCCAGCACATCCAAAATACAGCAGCAGGAGGCTGGAGGCTTCTTGCACCAGGTTCTCTTTAAGGGAGACCTGAGCACACTCCCTGCCAGCACAGAGATGCCTGCAGCAGCACAGTCTGCTCTAAGGCAGTCACAGAAGAATGGAAAGCAGATGGGAAAGAGGACCTAGCCTTGTTTGCCAGCACCCCCTGGTCTGGGAAGGCTGTTTCCCTTCTGGCTTGTGAGGTTGCTGCCCTTGCTCCTTTCTTGGTTGGGGCCAGAAGTTGTCCTCCGCTCTTTTTGAGGACATCACAGGCTTGGCAGATGCAGGAGTCAGCTCAGGCTACTGTAACACATGGCACAGACCAGGTGGCTTAAACAACAGAAATTAATTTCCTCATATATCTGGAGGCTGGAAGTCTAAACTCAAAGATCAGCAGGATTGGTTTCTTCTGAGGCCTCCCTCCTTGGCTTGGAGACGGCTGTCTTCTCTTTGTGTCTCCACACAGTCTTCCCTCTATGTGCATCTGTGTCCTGGTTTCCTTTTCTTAAAAGAACACCAATCAGAATGGATTCGGGCCCACCCTAATGGCCTTATTTTAAATTGATTACCCCTTAAAATACCCTGTCTCCAAATATTCCGAGATACGGGGATCGGGGCTGCAACGTAGGAATTTTGGGGGCCACGATTCAGCCCACCACAGAAGGTAAGAGATGTGCTGCCTCCACTACTCTCTCACACATCGAGAGCACTGGTCCCTTAGTGTAGGCAGGCTTCTCCTTCCTGTGAGTTCTGCTTCCACTGTGTGACACAAAGAAAGTCAGGTGGGTCCAAGAGACGCCAACATGCAGAGTGTGATGGAAGAGAGCGTGGAAAGCATTAGAGAGTGAACAGTAGGAAGGTTGGGCATGGTGACTCACGCCTGTGATTCCAGCACTTTGGGAGGCTGAGGCGGGTGGATCATCTGAGGTTGGGAGTTCGAGACCAGCCTGACCAACATGGAGAAACCTCATCTCTACTAAAAATATAAAATTAGCCTGGTGTGGTGGCACATGCCTGTAATCCCAGCTACTCAGGAGGCTGAGGCAGGAGAATCACTTGAACCCGGGAGGCAGAGGTTGCGGTGAGCTGAGATCACGCCATTGCACTCCAGGCTGGGCAACAAGGTTGAAACTCCATCTCAAAAAATAAAAAACAAACAAACAAAAAGTAGAGTGACAGTAAGCATTAAGTGGGCTGAATTCTGACATGAGGTGAAATTAAACCCACTTTAGCCCTTGCTCCTCAGGGATCTCTGTTGCCCATCAGTGGAGGAAGTGGGCGGGCACTTGGGCAGGGAGGTTGGGTGCCTTTCTACCACCAGTCACTTTCAGCCATGAGGTAAAGGAACGAAAGGTACACGGCTGGTGGAGGGCATCAGGGGATGTGGTGGAGGGGAAGAGGCTGGGAAGAGGGTTCTCAGGAGGATGGGCACTGAGCCAGATGAGAAGGCGAGTCCCCCCAACAGGAGCAGGTCCAAGGGCACAGTCCACCGTGGAGAGGTGCCTGCAGTCCAGAAGCCCCTCCTGGGAGTGTGTTCAGAATCATCGTTCTGTCGACTGGAGAGGGATGAACCCTCCACAGTAGAAGAAAAGGAAAAAGATGGAAGACACACGTTGCTGATTGGCCTTAAACTTCCTTTGCCTTGGTTTTGCTCAGAGCATCCCAATCTTCTCCCCCACCCTAATTTTCCTCGAACCCCCCGCTCCGATTCTGTGCTCCATCCAGACCTGACCACCCAAAGTTTCCTAAAACATCCTGTGATTTTCAGTCTCTGAGCCAGTTCCTTCATGTACAGTTAATTAATTTATGGCTGTCTCCAAATCCCTTCTCAATGCTATCGGTGAGACCTCCAACAGGATGGGCCATCTCCCTTCTTTGAACTCTCACAGCAACCTGATACTCTGCTTTGTGCCTCCATACATGTTTTGTCCTGCATGGCTAGACTGTCTGGGGACAGAACTGTTTTATGCAACTCTGTGGCCTCAGTTTTACTTACCACAGTGCCTTACATATAGTAGAATTAAGTACATCTTGAGTTGAATTAAAGTAAAAAAAAAAGATTGCCTTACATTATTTTCTCTAGGTCATCCATGGATCTCTTCCAGTCAAGAAAATATTTCTTTGTCTACCATACTTTGACTTTTAACTATTGCCTTTTGAAGCTCAGATTGATTTAAAGCACTTGGCTTAGATGCTAAAGCTTGCACATTTGCCAACATGAGCTCATAGTTTCATCTAAGCCTGCTTACCTAAGGAGATTTACATTTTTTTTTCTGAACATTTATAAACATCTTAGACCAGTTTCTAAACAGAGATATGATGTGTTTTCTTCTTATTTTCCTACCAGTGTTTGCATATTAAAAGAACTTGGGGAATATAGTGGCAACCAAATAGACATCAGCAGAATTTCATGTGCGTTGGGGTGGTGTCCTAGAGAGGTGATTGAGAAGGGCTTTCCCAAAACAACTCAAACCGTACCACTTAGGTAGCCCGATGCTCCTCCTGCTTTGTAGCCATTATTATAACCTTTCCTTACCCACACCAATTTTGCAAGGTTTTCTGCTCATGCTAAGTGATCCACACATTCAGAAAACTGAACATCACCAAATAGAAGTTAAAATGAAACAATGCCCACAACGTTGAGGAGACACATTTAATAACATACGAAGCTAATTCAGTGCCTCATAAAGAATAAGGATAAATGGATCCCTATGCCCTCAGGCCAAAAACAATCTTTATTTTCACATAGTCGAATTAAGTATTTCTGGGGCCAGTGTAGGGGAAAGATGGTATGGAATGGGAGAATCCCTCCTTCCTGCAAGAGGAGAAAGCCAGGGACTGCTCTGTCTATATTTTTGCAAGGAAATTCTTCCTTCGTTTCTAGTAACCAAACTGAGAAGCACTGATGTTGGGCTGGAACAAGGACCTTCTGGTGGGGAGGGCAGCTGGGCTGTATAGACTTGAGGTTCCATTTTTGAGGTTCACCTTGCCTTGGGGTCTGTCCTTGGTTACCACCACTGATGTCTACCATGCTGGACTTTGGAGAACTTTGCTTCCACTTCAACACACTTTGGTACCTTCAGTCAAGTTTTTATTAAAGACTAGGGAAAACAAAAGAGAAATTTAAATAAGAAAAGAGTGCCAGGAATCTGTCTTATAAGATACAATTTATGCATCCTCATCTGTCTCCCTTCTTAGTTGCTGGCCTGTCTGGATGCCATCTTAGCATCTGTGACCCAGGTGGCTACATTTGTCCATCTACCTACCTTAAGGTAGAGCCAGGTCCTGGAGAGATTAGGAAATCTTCCTATGTGCCTAAGATTCACCTCATCAGATCTGGAGTCCTGTCTAAAGAGCCACCTTTTGCCTAACAACACCAAAGTCAAGGTCTCCTTTATGAAGTTCCCCACCCCTGCCCCCCTCTCCCACCCCTAAGTCTTGTCCTGCCTGCTGCTTCTTGGAGGAAGACGTGGTTGTCACTGAGGCCTCACCTGGCCCTTTTGTCTTGTTCCTCCTGAAGTGGGGAGGGTATGACATGGGCTTACTCTGTGGAGACCCTAAAGCCAGGATGGCCAGGATGCAGCACAGAAATGTTCCTGTGGAACTTAATAGGAACTATGACCTGGTGGGGTGGGGCAGTGGTGGGGGCTGGCGGTTTTCAAATCTATGTAGGAAGAGGGAGGACGAAAGGCCACAGATCCTTCTGTACACACCAGTCCCACTTCTAACCACTCTTTCTGTCAGAAGGTCCTTATTATCCAGTCTCACCCCCTCCCTTTTCCCCATGGCAGGTCCCTGTGATGGAAAGTTTGGCGAGCCTTTGATCTCATGTTCCTGCATGTCTCCATGAGTACACCTGTGTTCATGTCCCATTCTGACCACTCGGGCTGTTTGGACATGTCTGTCTGAGGGGACAGCTGTCTGGCTGAGGTGTAGATGGCTGGGTCCATCTTCCTGAGCTCTGGTTTCTGTGCCTGTCTGCACAGGGCTGTGCTCTGGATCTAGGCGAGAAAGCCTCAGGGTCCTTTCCCTCCCCAGTTCCTGGTGGCAAACATCTATGCCTGGTCACCTTCCACTTTTCTTTGGTCATTTTCTTCCATTTACACCAGGCTTCTCTACCAAGTGAAGTCCTAGCCCTACCAGCAGTAGCTGAAGGATGCTGTCACTGGCCCTATGGGGAGCTAATCCTGCAGGGACATGACTAATCTTTTCTATAACTGGGGAGATGGTGTGGGAGGAGGGTAAAAAAGAGACAAGAATCAACTTCTAGCAGAAAACTCTTCTTTTTCTCCCAAAGTAAAGATTACATCTGCTAACCTCACGTCTTCCAGTACTACCTGGGAACTCAGACTGGGAACAAGGATGTCAGCTCAGCCATTCTTTGTCTCTCTCTCTCTAATCTTCTGCCTTCAACAAAAATGCAGGACTAGAGAAAGCAAAAAGGAAACGTAGAAAAGAGTGCCAGGAATCTGTCTTCTAAGATACAGTTTATCCTTCCTCATCTGCCTTTCTTCTTAATTCCTGACCTGTCTGGATGTCATCTTAGCATCTGTGACCCAGGTGGCTACACTTGTCCATCTACCTACCTTAAGGTAGAGCCAGACTCTGGTGAGATTAGGAAATCTTCCCGGTCACATTGTTCAACTTTTCACCTACTCTTCCCCTAGCTACAATCTCCTTTCTCTTTCTTTTCTCTTCTCTTTTTCCTTCCTTCCTTCCTTCCTTCCTTCCTTCCTTCCTTCCTTCCTTCCTTCCTTCCTTCCTTCCTTCCTTCCTTCTTTCTTTCTTTCTTTCTTTCTTTCTTTCTTTCTTTCTTTCTTTCTTTCTTTCTTTCTTTCTTTCTTTCTTTCTTTCTTTCTTTCTTTCTTTCTTTCTTTCTTTCTTTCTTTCTTTTCTTTCTTTCTTTCTTTTTTTCTTCTTTCTTTCTTTCTCCTTCCTTCCTTCCTTCCTTCCTTCCTTCCTTCCTTCCTTCCTTCCTTCCTTCCTTCCTTCCTTCCTTCCTTCCTTCCTTCCTTCTTTTTTTTCTTTCTTTCTTTCTTTCGAGATGGGGGTCTCAATATGTTGCCCAGGCTGGACTCAAACTCCTGGGCTCAAGGAATTTGAGTAGTTAGGACTACAGCTGTGCACTACTGTGCTGGGCTCTGGATTCTTGATACTGTCTTCTACTCTTTACCTCCTCCCACCATTCCCACTGTATACTGAGAAACCCAGTTCCTTAGAATCTTCAGTTTCAAGGAATGGATCCATTCTCAGGTAACTTCAAGAAAGAGAGGTTTATTAAAAGCTATATGGGGAAATAACGAAGATTGGAATATTTTATTTAATCTAGCGTTTTAATTGAAACATATATATGAATATGGTAAAAACATTAAATTTTTAAAAAAAGAACAAAGAAGCGCATTGTAAAAATTGTTTCAAACTCACCCCAGCCCATGAGTTGGTTACCCAGTCTTCCCTTACATTCTAAACATTTTATATGCATATGCAAGCATACATATGTGTGTGAATATGTATGCGTGTTTCTTTTTATATACAAATGGAGGTGCACTGTACACATGGTTTCACATGTTGCTTTTAGTGTTTTCACTAACACTTTATCTTGGGCTCATTCCATATAGGTATTTATGGATCTACCTTGTTCTTTCTCATAGCTACATTATATTTCATTATATGGCTGGACCGTAATTTATTTCGCAAATTCCTTATTAATAAACATCTTAGTTGTTTTTAACCCTTGTGCTATTTTAAGCCATATATATAATATAGATATTCTTTATATATAAAAAGCAAAAGGGTAAAACAACTTACACACACACACACACACACAGACACACACACTACAATCTATACTCCTTCCTTGAGTTCTGGAGTGCTCCATCCACACAGCTGGCTTCAATCACCACCAAATGTAAATGACTCCCAAGTCTCTATCTCCAGCCCAGAATGGACCCTGAAGTTACATATAGGCTCTGAACTGAGGGATATCTCCACCTGGCCATGCCAAGAACATCTCATTTGAAGATGGACCATTTTAACTTACATTTTCCTACAGATCAATGTCTTGTCCTCAATTTCCTATTATCCTGAATTCCTCCCTCTCCTTTGCCCCTTGCCCCCCATCAAATCTTCAAGTCTGTATCATCAAGTCTTATAGATCCTACCTCCTTAGTGTCACTCGGATCTATGCCCTCCTTTCCACCTCACTGCCATTGTTTCAGCTGACACCTCTCGCTCGCCCAGGCAATTGCAATAGGCTCACTGTCTTTTTCTCACCCCGTTCTGATCATTCTTTACTTGGCAGCCATCAGATCTCGAATGCAAGTTTGATTCAATTACTCCCAATTTCAAATCCCTCCTTTCCTTTCCAACTGCTCTTGTATAGTTTGAGTTCATCTGATTACTACCTCCCCAGGCTTACTTCTTAGCATACCCTCTTCACAGTCTATCTCTCCAGGCATGCCACACTCCACCAGTTCCCAGACTACTCCTGGCTGTGTCCTTGCTCACGTGGCTACATCTTGAAACAGCCTCTTCCTACATCTCCCTTATACTGAATACTTATCTTTCAAGATGAAGGTCAAGGCGACCTCACCTCTTTGGGTGTCCTCCCCAGGTAGAACTAAGCAGTTTCTCTCTCTGCCCCCTCTGTCACACTTGTAACACTTTGTCTCTTTTCTTGCCTTCTACACTGTGAACCAGCATATTACACACACACACACACACACACACACACAGACACTGAAGGCCTGGCATGTAGAGGTACTCAATAGATGATTGATGAATGAATAAGTCAATGAATGAATAACAAATAAATTCTGCTTCTCTGCCTTCCATTGAATCCGTACCTTTGTTAAAGAGATGAGAACTGACATACATCTGAGTATTGAGACTCCCAGGGAGTTATCTATGTTACTGCTTGGGGAAGGAGTTCAGACCACACTTGGAAACCCAAGTGCTCTGTGGTTGGTGGTAATAGAGAAACCAGGTTTGAGCACCTGGGCCTGTGCTCAGGGACCTTGTGAGCCTCATAAGTTCCAGGAGTGATAGAAGGTGCCTATGGTCCAGGAAGAGGCTGATTACACCTGTGTTCTTCTTGCTCATAATGGGAATGAGAAGGGAACTCTTCCATGAATCCCATTTCTGCATCTTTTGTCATGATCCTCAGGCCTGACTCCCAGCCATGGCTTTTGGCTCTTGAGGCTACCTGACCTGTGGGAGATTCCACACCTGGGGAGAGACCCTTGTCCTGCCCAGTCAGGGCAGAGAACTTAAGTTCAGGATGAGAACAGACAGGACAGGGCCCTGCATAGTTGGGGTGGAAACTGAAACCCCTGCTGGGGATTGGTATTGGTGTGGGGCACCAATGGAGTCCGGACCTCTGGGAGCCTTTAAGGAGGAAGGTAGGAGCGAGCCAGATCAGGCTCCTTCAATCCCTGGATTCTCACAGGTCCGGACCTGGAGCTGTCACTGGAGGTGGGGACTATTGAGTCAACCTAGACTGAGGCAGCATGTGAAGTGTGAAGAAATTGGAATTTGTTCAGGAGGAATAAGATAGCTATATAATTGGGATGATTCCAACTGGAATCAAACATGTCGATGGGGAGGAAAACCCAATATATGGTAGGATCAGGGAGAGACAAAAAGGGAGAAGAAAAGGGAAAGGATAGAGGCACATGGAAAGAGAAGAGGAAGGAAAGAAGAAGGAAAGGGAGGAGAGGGAGGAAAGGAAGTCCAGGTCCTGCCCTTCTCTGTTCAGCATGAAGGACTGGAGACAGTGGCACTGCACAGGTGCCATCCAAGGGCCTCCATCCCCAGCAGAGGCCTTAGACTGGGGGACAGAGGGAGAGAAGTGACCGATGGGACCTGCAGCTCCAGGGCTGCCCTGTCCCTTTGTCTTGCAACCTGTCTATACCTCCAAGCCTGGCCAAATCTTGTGTTTGAAGGAGATGCCCTGACTCTGTGATGTCAGGGATGGAAGAATACACCACTGTCTCAGGTGAAGTTCTACAGAGATGGAAAGTTCCTTCATTTCTCTAAGGAAAAACAGACTCTGTCCATGGGAGCAGCAACAGTGCAGAGCTGTGGCCAGTACAGCTGCACTGGGCAGGTGATGTATATTCCACAGATATTCACACCAACTTCAGAGACTGCCATGGTTCAAGTCCAAGGTGAGTCACCAGCTTGGGAGTTTGTGGGGCAGGAGGTGCCTCTCAGGGGTCCCATCTCTAGAGGTCAGTAGCTCTCTGGACAGGACCCCTGTCTCTGGCTGCCCTTCATGCTGGGCCAATGTGTGGGGCCCCGAGGTTTCCCAAGATGTTGTCTCAATACCCCAATCTCCCCACCATGGGGCACATATGGAGCCAGGGGAAGGAATGGGGAGATTCCTGGGAGAGGGGCACTGGGAAGAGCCTGGACCAGTCCAGGTTCACCCTTCCCCTCTGTGGACTAGACGACCTCAAAGGACCCCTCTGCCTCTGACTTCCAAGATTCCAGAAGGGTCTGGCTGTGTGGGAGTCACTTTCAGAGCTTGTGGGTAAGGACAAGAGGACAGGTCCTGGGGATGAAACTGCCTTCCATTGGGGTCCCCAGGCTGCAGCCTGGGATGAGTAGAAGCTCAGGCCTCAGCCTCCTGGGGCTTCATCATCCGGGACTCCCCTCCTAAGCCCTGGGCCTGCATCTCCCCAGAACTGTTTCCACCTCCTGTGCTGAGTGCCGCCCCCTCTCCGGAGCCCCGAGAGGGTAGCCTGGTGACCCTGAGATGTCAGGCAAAGCTGCACCCCCTCAGGTCAGCCTCAAGGCTCCTCTTCTCTTTCCACAAGGACAGCCACACCTTGCAGGACAGGGGCCCTCACCCAGAACTCTGCATCCCAGGAGTCGAAAAGGGGTACTCTGGGCTTTACTGGTGTGAGATGGCCCCTGAGGGTGGCCAGGCCCAGAAGCAGAGCCCCCAGCTGGAGGTCAGAGTGCAGGGTAAATGTGTGAGGGAGTGGCGACGCCCCCAAGGGTCTGGGCATCAGGCAGTGGGACCTCCTGGGAGGAGAGAAGTTGTCGGAAGGGTCCCCAGGAGAGGAAGGAGCCAGGGTCCTGGGTGGTCAGGCTGAGCTTCCCACCCCATGTGCGTCCCAGCTCCTGTGTCCCGTCCTGTGCTCACCCTGCACCACGGGTCTGCTGACCCTGCTGTGCGGGACATGGTGCAGCTCCTCTGTGAGGCCCAGAGGGGCTCCCCTCCAATCCTGTACTTGTTCTACCTCAATGGAGAGATCTTGGGGATCTCTCCTGGGAATCACTCGGCTCCCCATGGTGGAGCTCTTTCCCCCTTGTTTCCAGTGAAGTCAGAGCAGGATGCTGGGATCCCGTCCTGCAAGGCTGAGAACAGCATCTCCAGAGAGAGGAGTGAGCCCAAAACCTCTCCCTTGTTGATGCATCTTGTCTTCTAACTGGGCTCTGAGCCCCAGGGCCTAGGATAGTGGTTCAGTCATCACTGCACCCTCAGCAGCCTGGCATGGAGTGAGGGGAGCTTGGAGGAGGCAAATGTGTGGAGGGAGAGGAATCTCAAGCGTTAGGAAAACAAGGGCAACAGGGCCCAAGCAGTGAGATGTGTCTCCTTTTCACAACCACAGAAGTTGTGGATCCTTCCAGAGAACTGGTTTCCTGTGGTCTCAACAACGCTGAGCCTTCTAGCTCTTGGCCTAAGACACAGGCAACTTTCCTGCAGTGAAGGTGTAGGGTGTGTGTGAGGGGTGGGGCGGGGGCCAGACCTAGAGGCACATACAGGGCATGAACAGAGAAGTGGAAGGAGCTGGAGTCCCGTGTGCATGTGGGCCTGGGAGACCTGCAGGAGCCCAGAATCCTCAGCTTGGCCCTCATGACTCTCCAAGCCCTCTAGGTGCCCTCCCCCCAGAGTTGTCTGCTGGGGTGAGCCACTGACATGGGTCTGTGTGCTGTTCTGCAGAGGGAGCTCTGTGGCCTTACAGACAAGTTTTTTTTTTTTTTTTGGTGGCGGTGGGAGGGGGGCAATCACAGGCCTCTGAGTTCCCCAGGACTCCTCAGAGTGCCAGGGGAGAAACAATAGCTGTTTTGTCCAGGTGCGGCCTGAAGATTCATGAAAGTCACTCTAAGGGCCTGGGTGTCAACTGTGATGCTGACCCTGTGTCCTTCCCAAATGGTCCTGCAAACCTGCCAGGACTCCCACTTTCTACTGCACGTCCTAATCTTCTATGCCTGGGAATCTTACCCAATAGAGGTGACAGAATGAGTCCAAGTCGGCCTCAATGTGCGTCAGCATCTCTACACCTTCCTTGGTCTCAGAGGACACTATGTGATATCTCTCCTCACCTCACTCAGAGTTGGGTGGCACCCTTAACCCCCTTCTCCAACCCAGGGTACCAACTCATAAAGGGGCTCAATGGCTATGAGGACAGAGGGTCCCTGCTGGAATCCTTCACCCTGGACTTCTCCCCAGGGGATCTTGTTCTCCAGCAGTCATTGTCAGTGCAAGGCAGGATTGAGGAGTCTGGCCATCCTGGACTGATTTGGTTTGATTGGTTGGTTTGTTCCTTCCTTCCTTCTCGTTGCCTTGTTCTAAAGATGAATTTTCGTTGCCTAGCGAAGAATCAGCCTTTCCCAAAGACAGGTCTAGCGTTTGCCCTCCACTATGAGGTGCCGATCTCTAGGCCCTGGAATGCCATGCCTGATAAAAGTGTCTTTGTTTGTCTAGGGGCCTTGGCCATCAGACAGTTCAACAGTGTGATTTATGATGAGGGATTTATGCCAAGCACTATCATTTCTACCTCCAGAGGGACTGGAGATCAAAGGTGTCAGCTTGACCTTTGGAAGGGCCAGTGACTGACTGACAGGCATGTGGGCAGCATGTGATTTAGTCCTAGTAAAAACTCTGAGGCTTGGGCGAGATTTCCTGGTTGGAAATATTGTGTGTGTTACACACTGATGCCAGAAGAGTACCCTGTCCTAACCCCATGGGAAAGGACATACTTACTACTTCCCTGGACTCTGTGCGCTTATTTCCTAGGCTGATTTTAATATGTGTCCTTTCCCTACAATAAGACATAACCACGAATATAACAGCTTTCATTGTATTCTGTGAATATTTCTAGCAAATTACTAAAACTGAGGGTCGTTTTTGGAACTCCTTGAACTTTCAGGTGGTATCAGAAGTGAGGGCAGTCCTGTGTAGATTGTATTCTTTCTGACTGTACACTTGGCTGAACTCTCATGCACATCTTAGAAAATGTACACACTGTTGCAAGATAATATACTAGTTAGGAAGATGAGGTTAGAAGAAAGTAGGGTAGGAAAATAAGTTGCAGCAAGGAACAAGCTCAGTATCCAAACTATGCTTGAGTGTTCTATCCATGACTATGGGAGGGCTACAAATGCAGCTTTCTGCTTTCCAGCAGCAACTCCAAGAGAACAGTAAAGTCTACTGTAAAATCACAGGGCTGCTCAGAGAGATGGCCCTGCTGTTCCTACCACTGGGAGGCATTTTTTCTCAAGAAAACACTGTGCGATGATAATGAACAGCATCTTTAGCCTTATCTTTTCCATAGCCCCACTGGATATTCCTGCTTTATAACACTCTTTGACACAGACCATGGTCATTGATTGCAACAAAGCATTTCAGGGGAGCAAGTCTGCACCGTCCCCATAGGAGGTGGCTTGGGTTTTATCTTTCTTTTTTTTTTTTTTTTTTTTCTGAGACTGAGTCTTGCTCTGTCGCCCAGGCTGGAGTGCAGTGGCGCATCTTGGCTCACTGCAAGCTCCACCTCCCGGGTTCACGCCATTCTCCTGCCTCAGCCTCCTGAGTAGCTGGGACTACAGGTTCCCGCCACTATGCCTGGCTAATTTTTTGTATTTTTAGTAGACACGGGGTTTCACTGTGTTAGCCAGGATGGTCTCGATCTCTTGACCTCGTGATCCGTCTGCCTCGGACTCCCAAAGTGCTGGGATTACAGGCGTGGGCCACCGCACCTGGCCAGGTTTTATCTTTCTAATAATTCAGCTAAACCTGGGTTAGTGATTCTCAATGGAGGCAGAAAGTCCAACTTTGAGGACCTCTGCCAGAGTGAGCCATGATTACATTTAGGAGCATATGGCATGCTTTTGTGGTTTTAAGGCTATACAAAAAGGTGATAAACACTATTTTATTTATTTATTTATTTATTTATTGAGAAGTGTCTTGCTCTGTCACCCATATTGGAGTGCAGAGGTGCTATCACGGCTCACTGCAGTCTCCACTCCCCCTTCACCCCTGGGCTCAAGCAATCCTCCCACCTCAGCCTCCTGAGTAGCTGGGACTACAGAAGTGCACCACTGCACCACCATGCCCAGCTAACTTTGTATTTTTGGTAGAGACGGTGTTTTGCCATGTTACCCAGGCGAGTCTTGAACTCCTGGGCTCAAGTGATCTGCCTGCCTCGGGCTCCCAAAGTTCTGGGATTACAGGCATGAGCCACCGCGCCCGGCTAATAAACACTATTTTAAAGGATTTTGAGTGGGGTGTGGGAGCGTGTTTTTAAGGAAAATATTCCTCTCCCCTGTCCAGGAAATATTTTCATAAGCCCAATATGTAACTAGGTGAAAATCCAGCTATTCTAGTTGAAATGGAGATGAAAGTCCAGGAATTACACCTGGCAATGCTGCCCCATTGTTTTGCCCATCTGCAATCTCCGAGCAGAGGTGCACCCTAGAACCCTTAAGGCTCCAAGGCATTGCCTTGTGATTTAAGCAAAGTGCTGAGATGGGATACTCCCTCCAGCTTCTACAAGAATAGTTTATTTATTTATTTTTTAATCATATTGAGTTTCTTGTAATATTTCCATTGAGGAAAGGTTGCATGGATTTTTTTATTTTTAAGTTCAGCAGCCACTGTTCTAGAGGAAGGACTTAGCTGCATAGCCTTTGGGTAATACCTCATCAGGTGAGCTTGGGAAAGTAAAGAGTTAGGGACTATACCCCTTATCCCTTCTCCATCCCCCCAGGCAGCTATCCACAGTCAGCAAAATTGGCTATCCCTAGTGCTAGAAATTGTCCATCATAGAAAACTTCTCTCCACCTCTTCTTCCTCCATCCAGAGAGCAGTTGAAGTGGTTGCTTCTTAACCCTCCACTTCTCCTTCTGTTTCCCATTTCCTCTTCTAGTAGTTTGAGGGGGAATCCCCAAGCCCTTCCCTACCTCTTCTTCTTCTTTCTCTTTTTTTTTTTTTTTTTTTTTTTTTGAGATGGAGTCTCACTTTGTCACTCAGGCTGGAGTCCAGTGGTGCGATCTCAGCTCACTGCAACCTCTACCTCCTGGGTTCAAGCGATTCTCCTGCCTCAGCCTCCCGAGTACAGGTGCCTACCACCACATCCGGCTGATTTTTGTTTTTTTTTAGTAGAAATGAGGTTTCACCATGTTGGCCAGGCTGGTCTCAAACTCCTGACCTCAGATGATCCACCTGCCTCGGCCTCCCAAAGTATTGAGATTACAGACGTGAGCCACCGTGCCCGGCCCTTCCTTACTTCTTAACCATTTCCATAGACTAGAAGAAAATGTCTCCATTGTTGGTGTGCTGCTACCAGGCTTCTTTCCTCTCAGACATAGGAAATCCTGCCTCATAATCCAATGACTCAAACTCTGAGCCACCTTCAATGTTCCAAGGTCAGAATCCCAGACAGTCCGTCTCTGCCCTACAAAGAAGGATTTGACCAAGAGAGAAGAGTACCATGGGTGCCACAAAACCATTGTAAGTGGCAAGGTATTTGGGGAACTTGACAGGGAAGAGAGAAGATTTTGCATGTGATAATGGAAAATATTTAATGGGAAGGAGAGGAGTGAGTAACCCTGAGAAAAGAGAAAATGAGATTGCCTTCTGAGTCTCAAAGTGCTAAGTAAACACTTAGTACATCAGAGATGAGG
The DNA here is from genome assembly GCF_047675955.1 of Chlorocebus sabaeus. Classification (NCBI taxonomy): domain Eukaryota; kingdom Metazoa; phylum Chordata; class Mammalia; order Primates; family Cercopithecidae; genus Chlorocebus; species Chlorocebus sabaeus. Next base: position 15,712 of record NW_027327307.1, read on the forward strand.
CATGCATATTATCCCTAAAGAATTACAAAAATGAGATGGGGTGGTGTGAACAGCTCTCAAAAGAGTAAGTATAAGAGAATGTACCTCAACACAATAAAATCCATCTATGAGAAGCCCACAGCTAATATTATACTCAATGGAGAAAAGCTGAAAGCTTTTCTTC
>NW_027327308.1:0-5000 GCF_047675955.1 Chlorocebus sabaeus
TTTATTTATTCATTTTTTTTTTTTTTTTTTTTTTTTTTTTTTGAGACGGAGTCTCGCTCTGTCGCTCAGGCTGAAGTGCAGTGGCCGGATCTCAACTCACTGCAAGCTCCGCCTCCCGGCTTCACGCCATTCTCCTGCCTCAGCCTCCCAAGTAGCTGGGACTACAGGCACCCGCCACCTCGCCCGGCTAGTTTGTTTTTTGGATTTTTCAGTAGAGACGGGGTTTCACCATGTTAGCCGGGATGGTCTCGATCAAGACAAATATTTTCATCTGTTTTGATGTATTTTTATATCTCATATTTAGCTAAAAATGCAAATATTTATGCTGTTATTTGTCTTTTCTTTCTTTCTCTCCTTTGTGTTTTTCTTCCCTTCTTTCTTTCTCTGTCTCCCTCTCTATGTTTTCCTCCCTCCCTCCCTCCCTCCCTCCCTGCCTCCCTCCCTTTCTCTCTTGTTCGTTTCTCTTCCGTGCTTTCTTTATTTCTTTTATTCCGTTTCTGTCCTTCTTTTCTGTTTCCTCTGTTTCTTTTTCCCTTCTTTCCTCATTCTTTCTCTCTGTTTCAGGTTTCTTTCCTTTCCATCTCTCCTGTAAAAATGTAACCTTTGAAAAGTGACGTTTCATCATCTTCATTTTCCACGTGGTCTCCCTTTTCTCTCCCTTTTCCTTCCTCCCTCTCTCCCTGCTCCCTTCCCTCCCTCCCTTCCTTTCACCATCTGTCTCTTCTCTCCATTCCCTCCCTCCCTCCCTGCCTCCCTCCCTCCCTCCCTCCGTCTCTGTCTGGATTCAGGAAGAGCCTACGGCAATCTGTGTCTCCCTGTGTCCTCAACGGCCCGCGACCGAGTCCTTGCTTGCTGTTTCTCCCTCCGAGATGCCTCTCCGAACATCCACACGCCGTGGGTTGTCTTCTGACTCTGTCGCGGTCGATGCAGAGACAGGCTTTGGGGACCGTTTCTGTGGGGTTGGGGTAGAGGGGCTGCGTTTTCGGCCTCGGGATAGCGTTTCTCGACTCACGGTTTCGGTTTCGCGGTCGGCGGGCCGGCCTGCCATCCGGATCTGTCTTGGTGACGTTCGCGACGGTTGTCGGACTCCATCTGGCGGCCGCTTTTATATCGTTCCCTTGGCTTCCGGAGCTGCGGTGGCAGCTGCCGAGGGAGGGGACCGTCCCCGCTGTGAGCTAGGCAGAGCTCCGGAAACACCGCGGTCGTCAGCCGGGCTGTCCCGGTCGCGCCAGAGCTCTGGCGCGTCGCTTGTGAGTCAGAGCTCGGGCGTGCAGGCTTATGTGGGGAGAGGTTGTCGCTGCGCTTTCGGGCCTGAGCCGGGTGTGGGGCTGCCGGGGTTGGTCGACCAGCACGCCGCAGCTCAGCTCCCGAGGCCTGACCCGCGACCCGCGGGGACCCACCGGGCTTGGGGCGGGAGGCTGGGGACACCCTTCCCGGCCCGGTCGCGGGCCCGCGCGCATCCTGGCCGTCTGAGGCAGCGGCCGAATTTTTTTTTCCCCAAGTCCCCGTGGGGAGCCGGGGACCGTCCTGCCTCGTCCCCCGGGTGCCGGGGAGCGGTCCCCGGGCCCGGCCGCCGTCCCTCTGCCGTGACCTTTTGTTTTCAAGTCCCCGTGGGGAGTCGGAGAGCGCTCCCTGAGCGCGCGTGCGGCCCGAGGGGTCACACTTGGCCGGCCTTCGGTCCCTCGTGTGTCCCGGTCGTACGAGAGGACGGCCGAAAACGCTTCCGAGTCTCGCTCTGGAGACACGGGCCGGCCCCTGCGTGGCACGGGTGGCCGGGAGGACGTCCCTGGCCCGGCGCTGCTCCGGCGTGTGTCCTGGGGTCGACCAGAGGGCCCTGGGTGCTCCGTGTCTGGCTGCGATGGTGGCGATTTTGGGGACAGATGTCCGTGTCGCGGGTTCCCTGGGCCGGCGGCGTGGTCGGTGGCTCGACCTCCTGTCCCCTGGGGAGGTATATCTTTCACTCCGAGCCGGCATTTTGGGCCACCGGGTTATTGCTGACACGCTGTCCTCTGGCGACTTGTCGCTGGAGAGGTCGGGCCTCTGGATGCGTGGTGGGCCTCTGGGCCTCCCGGTGACCCGGCTAGCCGGCCCTGCTCGTGCTGGAGCCGCCTGCTGGGGCCCGTGTGTGCCTGGTCTCTCGTGCGTCTGAGCGTCCCGACTCCCGGTGCCGCCTTGGGTCCGGGTCTCTGACCCACCCGGGGGCGGCGGGGAAGGCGGCGCGGGCTTACCCTGCCGCTGCGCGCTCCCTGCTGTGGGCACCTGGGGCGGCCGTGACAACCCCACTCCCGCTGGCTCCGTGCCGTGCGTGTCAGGCGTTCCTCGTCTCTGCCGGGTTGTCTGCCGCCCCTTCCCCGGAGCTGGGGGTGGTCAGGCTGATCTGCTCGCTGGCCTCCGGGGAGGCTGTGGCTGACTGACCGACCGACCCCGCTCCGGGGTTGCTTTCCCTGATTGATGTGGTGATGTCGTGCTCTCCCGGGCCGGGACCGAGCCGCGGCGGGCGAGGGGCGGCCATTCATGGTGAATGGGACCCGTTCTTCTCGTCCCGCCCGCGGGGGCCCCCTGTCTCTCGTCCCCGCCTGTGAGCGGTGCGTTGGGAGGCACTGGGGTGCGGAACCCGGCCTGACCTTGCTGTCCCGCCCCCGCCGTCTGCCTCGTGGCGTTCGGCGGGGGTCGGCGGGGTCCTCTGACGCAGCAGGCACCCCTCGCTTTCGCCTCTTGTGGTTGTCGCCTCGCGGGCCGCCCCCCTCCGCGGCGGTGGGGGTGCTGTCCCGCCGGCCCGTCGTGCTGCCCTCTCGGGCGTTGCACGAGCGCTGGCTCTGCCTGGGTCTTTTGCGGTGCTCCTGGAGCGCTCCGGGTTGTCCCTCAGGTGCCCGAGGCCGAGCGGTGGTGTGTCGCTCCCACCCCCAGCGCCCCCTCCTCCGGTCGCCGCCACGGTGCTGGCGCGTTGGGTCCTGAGGGAGTTCGTTGGGTGTGGGCCGAGGCGGTCGAGTGAGACGCGCCCCTCCCCCACGCGGGGAAGGGCGCCGCCTGGTCCGGCGAGCGCACGTCCCGTGCCTCCCCTCTGGCGGGTGAGCGCGGGCCGTGTGAGCGGTCGCGGTGGGCTCGGGCCGGCCACGCGTGCGCCGGCCGGCCGCCGAGGGGCTGCCGTTCTGCCTCCGACCGGTCGTGCGTGGGTTCACTGGAGGTGCTTTACCTCGCAGAAAGGAGGTGGGTGGACGGCGGGGGGGGCCTTTGGGGGCTGTGCGCACGCGCGCCAGCCGGGCCCCTGCCCTGACCGTGAACGCTCAAGGTTGCCGCGGGTTTCTTCTCCTCGCGCCACACGCCCCCTCCCTTCCCCAGGTGTCCCCGAGCGCCTCTGTGGGCCCGACGAGGGGCGACTGGCGGGTGGGGAGTGTGACCCACCCTCGGTGAGAAAGCCTTCTCTAGCGATCCGAGAGGCGTGCCTTGGGGTACCGGATCCCCCGGCCTGCCGCCTCTCTCTGCGTTGTGGTAGCGCTGCCGTAGCGACTCGCTTGCAGAGAGCCCTCCCCCGCTGCTCCCCCCTCGACGGGATGAGGCTGGGGAAACGGTGAGGGTTCCGCCGGACCCCGCGGTGGGGGCCGAGCGTGCGGCTCGTCGTCTACTGTGGCCCGCGCCTCCCCCTTCCGTGTTGGGGGAGGATCCCGCTGGGCCGGGCCCGACGTCCTAGCGGATTGGGAAGGCTGCCGCGAGCGGCGGGTGCGCGTGGCACTCCGTCCGGCGCGGGACGCCGCTGTGAGCCGGCTCTCCGCCCGCTCCCGTGCCGAGCCGCGACCGGTGCCGGTGACCGCGTTCGCGTGGCGCGGGGTTGGGCCGCCTGGCTCTTGGGGAGCGAGCCGTCCCCACGGGGGGTGCGCCGGTCTCCCGGAGCGGGACCGGGTCCGGGACGGACGAGAAACGAGCGATATGTGGCCCCTGGTGTTGGGCTTGTGGCTGAGGTTGCTTCGGGGCCCCCGGTGGCAGGACCCGGGGCTCGTGAGGGGGGTTGCTCGGTGGGTTGCCCAAGGGCCGTTCGGCGTCCCAGGCGGGGCGCCGCGGGACCGCCCTCGTGTCTGTGGCGGTGGGATCCCGTGGCCGTGTTTTCCTGGTGGCCCGGCTGTGCCTGAGGTTTTCTGCCCGAGTAGCCCTCCGCGGGTTCCCCGTGCCCTCGTCCCCGTGGCCCCCTGGCTCCTTGCCTGCCTTGTGCCCCTTTTCCCCGCCCGCCGCCTGCCGATCTTCTCTTCCCCGAGCGGCTCATCGGCTTCTACGCTGTTGGCCGCCCCGTCTGGGCCCGAACCCGGCTCCGCCTTCTGGGGGCGTCGCCGCCGGCCACGCTGGTTGGCCCGGTGTCCGCGTCCCCATGGCGCGCGCCTTCGGGACCGGGTCGGCGGCGCCCCGCGTGGGGCCCGGTGGGCGCCCGGAGGGTTTGGGTCGGCCTTTCCGGCGTGTTGCGGGGGAGAGCGGGTTCCGGGGGCTCTGGCCGCGTGCGACTGGGTGTGGCGGTGGGGGAGCCGCGGGGATCGCCGAAGGCCTGGTCGGCCGCTCCAGGTGCCACGTGGGGCCGTCTTCGTGCTCGGAGGCTGCTGGCGGTGAGATCCCCGCGTGCGTCCTGGTGGCGGTCGGCTGCGCCAGAGGTGTCCCTCGGCGCCCCCCACCCCGCTCGGCCGCCTGCCTCGCCCGGCGTCTCGTCTTCTCCCGGCCGGCTCTTCCGCATCGGGTCGGCGCGCGCCCCCGCCCCGGGTGCGCCTCGCTTCCCAGGCCTGCCGCGGCCCTCCCCCGAGGCGTGTGTCTCGGGCGTTGTCGGCGTCGCGGGGGAGGCCCGTCCTCTCCCCGCGTGGCGTTGCCCCGTTCGGCGCGTGCGTGCGCCCGAGTGCGGCCCGGTGGTCCCTCCCGGGCAGGTGTCCGTGCGACGTGTGTGTGAAGGTCGACCTCAGCCCGGCCGGTTGCTCGCCCTTCCCCCCTGGGTCGGGGGTGGGGCCCGGCCCGGGGCCCTCGGCCCCGGT
>NW_027327309.1:0-12500 GCF_047675955.1 Chlorocebus sabaeus
TCTGCTGAGAGCTGGGATCCTCGGGACCATGCTTGCTAGCGCTGGATGAGTCTCCGGAAGGATGCACGGGACTCCGCAAAGCTGACCTCTCCCAACGAGGTCAAAGGCATCCCTGTGCATTGGCCCGAGGCCTCCAACGTACATCACCCGTCACCATCACCATCACCATCACCATCACCATCACCATCACCGTCAGCATCCTGGCGAGCCTGCCCGAGGCCCCAACTACCGGGAGACACTTGGGAGCCCGGCCTTCCTCGGTTAAAGTCCAAAGGGACGGCGACTTCCATCCACCAGGTCTCCACTGAACTGCGAAGATGCGGAGCGTAGGGCAGAGAGGGGACGTGGAGGGGAGACGTCCTGACAGGCGATGAGTTCCCTAGGCTCTGGCGACCCCAACCACGACCCACGGTCCCGGGCACCCGTGGGACACCATCGCTTTTTCCCTTCCTCTGTCCACAGCCGCCCCCACCCCATCCCATCCCCCACCCCACGCACACGCGCTGGAGGTTACAAAACCACACGGCGTGAATAGAGCCTGACGGAGTGAGAGAGACCATTTCACGAGTCGGGGGGTGGGTCGGGGGGTGGGGGGGGGGTTCTGTAGAGAGCCCGATTCTCCCTCGTGGGTGGCTACAGGCTAGAAATGAATCTCGCTTCTTGGGCGGAGGGGCTTCCTTAGGCAGTCACGTTTCCGGGAGTATCTCTCAAACCCTCCCTTGAGGCCACAAAATAGATTCCACCCCACCCCTCGACGTTTCCCTGTTTTCCCGGGTGCTGGACGTATCCTGTCAAGAGACCCGAGGGTGACTCGTTGCGTTAAACACCTTGATTGGCTTTGTGAGTTTGTTTCTGAGATGCGGTCTCGCTCTGTCCCCCCGACTGGAGTGCAGTGGCATGATCTCAGCTCACTGCAACCTCTGCCTCCCGGGTCCCAGCGATTCTCCTGCCTTCAGCGGCACCATGCCCGGCTCCTCTTTTAATTTGTAGTAGACACGGGGTTTCGCCCTGTTTCACTGCCTTTCACTGTAGAGTCTCGATAAGAGCCACACCTCGTTCTGTGCCACAGAATGACTTCTTTATCATGCCGACTCTGGAAAGCCCGGCCCCTTGTGATCCATTTCAAACCGAGAGTCACCTCATGTTTGGAAAGCGGATCCGCTCCCAAGTTCGGTGGAGGGATGTGACATATGTAGGACGAGGGACTCTCTTTCTTCTGAGTCGGTCTGCACGGTGGGGCCTAGGGCTGGAGCTCTCTCTGTGCGGACCGCTGGCTCCCTCTGCCTGGGGTTCCATCGGCCCCACCCTAGAACGAGGGCCTTGGCAGACTCTGGCCCTTCCTGGCCCTTAAGTCGCTGTCAGAAACCCCATCTCGCGCTCGGATGTCCTGAATGACTGTGGCTTGCGCCTCTCTGGAAACATTTGAAATCTATCCTCTACGCGTGGCCACCTAAAACCACAGGAGCTTGGGACACACGGCCGCCATCCACCTCACTGGTTTTGGGAGAGAATGCTGAAAGTCTCTTGCCGACTCTCTCTCTCTTGACTTGAGTTCTTCACGGGCGTCTGGTTAAGACGCAGTGAGACCAGATGTGTGAACTCAGGCCGGGTGCTGGTGGCTCACGCCTGTAACCCCAACACTTTGGGAGGCCGAGGCCATCCATAGGATCCCTTAGAGGAATCCCCTAACCCCGGGGAAGTTGAGGCTGCAGTGAGCCATAATGGTGTCAGTGCACTCCAGCCTGGGCGAAAGACAGAGCGAGACCCTGTCACAGACAGACAGACAGACAGACAGACAGACAGACAGACAGACACGCAGGCAGGCAGGCAGGCAGGCAGGTAGACAGCAGCTGTATTATGTTCTTCTCAGGGTGGGAAGCAAAAATAACAGCAGACAGCACTTAACGTTTCTGTTGTTGTTCTTGTTTTGGACGGAGTTTTCACTCTTGTTGCCCACGCTGGAGTGCAATGGCCACCATCTCGAGGGATCCGCCTGCCCTCGGCCTCCCAAAGTGCGGGGATGACAGGCGTGAGCGTACCGCACCCGGCTCCCCCCCCCCCCCCCCATCCGCCCCCCAACCACCACCGCTTGTCTTCCGGACAGTTTTACGGCACAGTGTTTGGTTGGCCTGCTTACATTCATTCTACATAGAAATTTAGGATGTCAGCTTCTGGCCTCATGGACTCCGAGCTGAGGAGTCCCCTGGTCTGTCTATCACAGGACCGTACACGTAAGGAGTAGAAAAACCGCAACGTTCAAAATCAGTAATTTTGTGATACAGAAATACACGGATTCACCCAAAACACGGAAACTTTTACAAATTGTCTTTGTTAGTCCTGATGTCTGTGTCAGTGATTCTTTTAGGTTTGGACCTTGACCGAGAGAATTTCCAGTCGGTCTCTCGTCTCTCGTCTCTCGTCTCTCGTCTCTCGTCTCCGGACGGACAGAAGTTCCAGATGATCCGATGGGTGGGGGGGGTCTTAGGCTGTGTGCCCCCAGGGGCCCTGGTCGATTAGTTGTGGGGATCGCCTGGGAGGGCGCGGTGACCCACTGTGCTGTGGGGGCCTCCATCCTTCCGCCTCCCGCCTCCCCCTCCAGGCGATCCCAATTCATTCCAGGCTGACAGTCTCATTGGCAGACGTCGGGCATCACCTAGCGGCCACTGTTACTCTGAAAATGGAGGCCTCAACAGAGGAAGGAAGCTCAGGCCGCCTGCGCACAGCCTGGGGCAACTGTGTCTTCTCCACCGCCCCCGCCCCCACCTCCAAGCTCCCCCCTTCTTGGTTGCCTAGGAAATGGCCACTTTGACGACTGGGCCGGAGTGACCTTTGATCAGGCAGCATAAGTAAGTAAATCAATCAATCAATCAATACATAAATGTAAATACAATACAATTTATGTATTGTATTATGTACAATAAAGTAGTACGGGCGTGGTGGCTCACGCCTGTCCTCCCAGCACTTTGGGAGGCCGAGGCGGGCAGATCACCTGAGGTCGGCAGTTCGAGACCAGCCTGACCCACATGGAGAAACCCCGTCTCTACTGAAAATACCAAATTAGCGGGGCGCAGTGGCACATGCCTGTAATCCCAGCTACTCGGGAAGGGAAACTGAGGCAGGAGAATTGCTTGAACCTGGGAGGCGGAGATCGCAGTGAGGCGAGATGGCGCCATTGCGCTCCAGTCTGAGCAACAGGCGCGAAACTGCGTCTCAAAAAAAAAGCAAAAAACAAAAAAGCAAACCAAAACACAAACAAACTAACAAACACACAAAAAAACACCATTCTCTGTGAAACTGCTTTGTAGTGTGTGTATTCGTCTCACAGAGTTAAACCTTTCTTTTGAATCAGCAGGTTGGAAGGATTTTTTTGTAGAATCTGTCTATGTACATTTAGGAGACCCTTGTGTCGTATGGTGAAAAAATCTTATGTTTTCAGATAAAAACGAGAGAGAAGGTCTTCATGAAACAGCTTTCTGTTGTGTGGATTCCTCATACAGAGTTAAAACTGCCTTTGGATTCAGCAGTTTGGAAGCAGCATGGACATTTGGGAGCCCATTGGGGCCTATTGTGAGAAAGCGAACATCCCCACCCCAGAAATAATAAAGCAGCTCTCTATGATACTGCTTTGTGATGTGTGGATTCATGCCACAGAATTACAACAAATTTTTGATTTAGGAGGTTTGAAGCAGTCTTTCTGTAGAATCCGCGAATATGCCTTTGGGAGCCCATTGAGGCCTACTGTGAAAAACCGAATATCCCCAAATGAAAACTAGAAAGAAGCTGTCTCTGAAACTGCTTTGTGGTGTGTGGATTCATCTCACAGAGTGAAACCTTTCTTTTGATATACCAGGTTGGAAGCGCCCCTTTTGTAGAATCTACAAAAGGGCATTTGGGAGCTGTTTGAGGCCTAGGGTGAAAAACAGAAAATCGGTAGATAAAAACTAACAAGAAGCTATCTGCAAAACTGCTTTGCGATGTGTAGATTCCTCTGACAGAGTTACATCTTTCTGTTGATTCAGCAGATTGGAAGCATTTTGGGGGGGGTGTGTGTGTGTGTGTGTGTGTGTGTGTGTGTGTGTGTGTGTGTTTTGACAGAGTCTCACTCTGTCCCCCAGGCTGGAGTGCAGTGACACCATCTCGGCTCGCTGCAACCTCTGCCTCCCAGTTGAAGGGATTCTCCTGCCTCAGCCTCCCAAGTAGTTGGGGTTACAGGCACCCGCTACCAGGCCCGGCTAATTTTTTGTATTCTTGGTAGAGATGGGGTTTCATCGTTTTGGCCAGGCTGGTCTTGAACTCCTGACCTCAGGTGATCCACCCACCTCTGCCTCCCAAAATGCTGGGATGACAGGCGTGAGCCACTGCACGCGGCCGATTGGAAGCAGTTTTTTGGCAGAATCTTCAAAGGGACATTTGGGAGCCCTTTGTGGCTTATGGTGACACTGAACATCCCCAGATGAAAACGAGAAAAAATGCTACTGGTGAAACTGCTTCTTGACGTGTGGATTCACCTCGAACGGATACATCTGTTGAACCAGGAGGTTGGAAACACGCTTTCTGTAGAATCTGTGAAGGGACATTTGGAAACCCATTGAGGCCTACGTTGAAAAACAGAATATCCACAGATTGAAACAAGAAAGACGCTATCTGTCAAATTGATTCGTGATGCGCAGATTGATCTCTCAGCGATAAACCATTCTTTTGATTCATCATGTTAGAAACACTTTTTTTTGGCAGTCTCTCTGAACGGATTTTTGGGAGCCCCTTTAGGCCTATGGCGAATAACCAAATATTCCCAGATAAAAATGAGAAAGAATGTATTTGAGAAACTGCTTTGCGATGTGTGGACTCATCCTAAAGAGTTACACCTTTCTTTTGATTAGGCGGGTTGGAGACGCTCTCTTTGTAGAGATTCCAAAGGGACGTGTGGGAGCCCTTGAGGCCTATGGTGACAAACTGAATATCCCCAGACAAAGACCAGAGAGAATATTTCATTGAATCTGCTTCGTGATGTCTGGATTTATCTGCCAGCGCAGAACGTATTCTTTGTTTGTTTGTGTGTGTGTGTGTGAGTCAGCAGGTTGGAAATGCTCTTTTTGTTGAGTGTGTGGGAAGACATTTCCAAGCCCATTAATTCCGGTTGTCCAAACCAGATTGTCCCCCCGAGAAAAGCCATGAAGAAGCGAAACGATCTGTGAAACTGCTTTGCGTGACTGGATGCATCTCACAGAGTTAAACCTTTCTTTTGATTCACGTGTTGGAAACACGCTTTCTCTAGAATTTGCCAAGGCATATTTGGGAGCCCATGGAGGCCTATGTTGAAAAATCAAATATCCCCAGAGAAGCAGTAGAAAGAAGCTATCTGTGAATTGGCTTTGTGAGATGTGGATTCATCTCACAGAGTTAAACCCGTGTTTCGGTTCAGCAGGTTGGAAACACTTCTGTGGTAGAATCTGCAAAAGGATATTTGGGACTCCTTTGAGGCCAATGGTGGAAAAGCACATATTTCCTGATAACAGCTAGAAGGAAGCTACCTGAGAAACTGCTTTGTGTGTGGATTCCTCGCACAGAGGTACAACTGTATTTGGACTCAGCGGATTGGAAGCACTCTTTTAGTAGAATCTGTGAAAATAATGTGGGCTGCAATTGAGGCCTAGGGTGAAAAACAGATTATCCCCAGATAAAAACTGAAGAGAGCCTATGTGTGAAACGGTTTTGTAATGTGGGGATTCCTCTCACAAAGTGAAAGCGTTCTTTTGATACGTCGGTTTGGAAATATTCTTCTTAAGGGAATCGGCGAAGGGACTTTGGGAGCCCCTTGAAACCTGTGGAGAAAAACCGACACTCCCCAGAGAAAAACCAGAAATAAACTATCATCGGGACTGATTAGTGATCTGTGGATACATGTTACAGAGTTAAACTTTTCTTTGGATTCAAAATGTTGGAAACACTGTGTTTGCAGAATCTCTGAAGAAAGGACATTGCAAAGACCATTGAGGCCCAAGGGGAGGTCTCTCACTCTCTCTCTCTCTCTCTCTCTCTCTCTCTCTCTCTCTCTCTCTCTGTTTCTCACTGTGTCTCTCTGTCCGTCTCAAAAAATAAGAAAGGATGGATACATGCATACATACATACATACATGCATGCATGCATGCATGCATGCATACATACAATTAAAAATTAGGAAGAAAATAAAATGAATAACTCGGCCCGGCGCGGTGGCTCAAGCCTGTCATCCCAGCGCTTTGGGACGCCGGGGGCGGTGGATCGCTGGATCACGAGGTGGTCAGATCAGCAGGGCCAGTATGGTGAAACCCCGTCCGTCTCCAGTCAAAAGACCAAAAATTAGCCGGGCATGGTCGTGCGCGTCTGTAATCTCAGCTACTCGGGAGGCCGAGCTGAGGCAGGAGAATCGCTTGAACCTGGGAGGCGGAGGTTGCAGTGAGCCGAGATCGCGCCGCTGTACACCAGCCTGGGCGAGAGAGCGAGGCAACCTCTCCAAAAAATACTACTACTACTAATAAATTAATACATAAACGAATAAAAATGAAAGTAAAATAAAAAATAAAACTAAAAAGGACAAGGAAAAGGAAATAATTAAAAAGTGAGTTTCCGGGAAGAGAGGGAAGAAAAAAAAAAGGAAAGAAAAAAGACAACAGTCCCACAGTGACATAAACATATGCCTCTCGCCTTTCGAGGCGTCAGTGATGCTACGAATGATGCGTAATGTTTTTTTTTAACTTCCTTTTATGTTATTCTCGTTTATTGTTTGACACGAGCCTCGGAGGCCCTCCCTCCCTCCGTCCCACTCCCTCGTTGCCCAGACAACTTCAGGAGACAGGCCCTGGCTGGGCCAGATTGTTCTTCTCTTTGAGCAGTTGTTTCCCTGTCTTTCTTCGTGTCTTTAACCCGTGTGGACTCTTCTGCTCGGATTTCACAGATGGCAGCTCCACTTCCGGCCTTGTTGTTTAGTGGGGGCTTTCCTGATTCTCCCCGCATGTAGTGAAAGCAGAGAGATTCGCCTCTCCCACTCCCCCCCTCTCTTTCTTTGTTGCTTTCTTGCTTTTTCTTTCTGTCTCTTTCTATCTTTCTGTCATGCTTTCTTGCTGTCTTGTTTTCTTGCTTTCTTGCTTTGCCTTTCTTCCTGTCTGTCTTTCCTCTGTCTTCTTTTTTTCTTTCTTCTCTCGTCTTTCTTTCTCGCTGTTTTTCTCCCTCTCTCTCTCTTTCTTCTTTCTTTCTTTCTTTCTTTCTCTCTTTCTTTCCTTCTTTCTCTCTTTCTCTTTTTCTCTTTCTTTCTCTCTCTCTTTCTTTGTCTGTCTTCCTTCCTTCCTTCCTTCCTTCCTTCCTTCCTTCCTTCCTTCCTTCCTTTCTTTCTTCCTTTCTTCCTTTCTTTCCTTCATTTTCTCTCTCTCTCTCTCCCAGCCTCTGAAAGTGCTGGGATCACAGGCGTCAGCCACCGTGCCTGGCCTATTTGCTCATGTTATTTTATTTTTTATGTATTTATTTTCATCTATTCATTCATGTGTATAAATACAAATATTTTCTTTCTTTCTTTCTTTTTTTATGTATGTATGTATGTATGTATGTATGTATGTATTTATTTATTTATTTATTCATTTTTTTTTTTTTTTTTTTTTTTTTTTTTTGAGACGGAGTCTCGCTCTGTCGCTCAGGCTGAAGTGCAGTGGCCGGATCTCAACTCACTGCAAGCTCCGCCTCCCGGCTTCACGCCATTCTCCTGCCTCAGCCTCCCAAGTAGCTGGGACTACAGGCACCCGCCACCTCGCCCGGCTAGTTTGTTTTTTGGATTTTTCAGTAGAGACGGGGTTTCACCATGTTAGCCGGGATGGTCTCGATCAAGACAAATATTTTCATCTGTTTTGATGTATTTTTATATCTCATATTTAGCTAAAAATGCAAATATTTATGCTGTTATTTGTCTTTTCTTTCTTTCTCTCCTTTGTGTTTTTCTTCCCTTCTTTCTTTCTCTGTCTCCCTCTCTATGTTTTCCTCCCTCCCTCCCTCCCTCCCTCCCTGCCTCCCTCCCTTTCTCTCTTGTTCGTTTCTCTTCCGTGCTTTCTTTATTTCTTTTATTCCGTTTCTGTCCTTCTTTTCTGTTTCCTCTGTTTCTTTTTCCCTTCTTTCCTCATTCTTTCTCTCTGTTTCAGGTTTCTTTCCTTTCCATCTCTCCTGTAAAAATGTAACCTTTGAAAAGTGACGTTTCATCATCTTCATTTTCCACGTGGTCTCCCTTTTCTCTCCCTTTTCCTTCCTCCCTCTCTCCCTGCTCCCTTCCCTCCCTCCCTTCCTTTCACCATCTGTCTCTTCTCTCCATTCCCTCCCTCCCTCCCTGCCTCCCTCCCTCCCTCCCTCCGTCTCTGTCTGGATTCAGGAAGAGCCTACGGCAATCTGTGTCTCCCTGTGTCCTCAACGGCCCGCGACCGAGTCCTTGCTTGCTGTTTCTCCCTCCGAGATGCCTCTCCGAACATCCACACGCCGTGGGTTGTCTTCTGACTCTGTCGCGGTCGATGCAGAGACAGGCTTTGGGGACCGTTTCTGTGGGGTTGGGGTAGAGGGGCTGCGTTTTCGGCCTCGGGATAGCGTTTCTCGACTCACGGTTTCGGTTTCGCGGTCGGCGGGCCGGCCTGCCATCCGGATCTGTCTTGGTGACGTTCGCGACGGTTGTCGGACTCCATCTGGCGGCCGCTTTTATATCGTTCCCTTGGCTTCCGGAGCTGCGGTGGCAGCTGCCGAGGGAGGGGACCGTCCCCGCTGTGAGCTAGGCAGAGCTCCGGAAACACCGCGGTCGTCAGCCGGGCTGTCCCGGTCGCGCCAGAGCTCTGGCGCGTCGCTTGTGAGTCAGAGCTCGGGCGTGCAGGCTTATGTGGGGAGAGGTTGTCGCTGCGCTTTCGGGCCTGAGCCGGGTGTGGGGCTGCCGGGGTTGGTCGACCAGCACGCCGCAGCTCAGCTCCCGAGGCCTGACCCGCGACCCGCGGGGACCCACCGGGCTTGGGGCGGGAGGCTGGGGACACCCTTCCCGGCCCGGTCGCGGGCCCGCGCGCATCCTGGCCGTCTGAGGCAGCGGCCGAATTTTTTTTTCCCCAAGTCCCCGTGGGGAGCCGGGGACCGTCCTGCCTCGTCCCCCGGGTGCCGGGGAGCGGTCCCCGGGCCCGGCCGCCGTCCCTCTGCCGTGACCTTTTGTTTTCAAGTCCCCGTGGGGAGTCGGAGAGCGCTCCCTGAGCGCGCGTGCGGCCCGAGGGGTCACACTTGGCCGGCCTTCGGTCCCTCGTGTGTCCCGGTCGTACGAGAGGACGGCCGAAAACGCTTCCGAGTCTCGCTCTGGAGACACGGGCCGGCCCCTGCGTGGCACGGGTGGCCGGGAGGACGTCCCTGGCCCGGCGCTGCTCCGGCGTGTGTCCTGGGGTCGACCAGAGGGCCCTGGGTGCTCCGTGTCTGGCTGCGATGGTGGCGATTTTGGGGACAGATGTCCGTGTCGCGGGTTCCCTGGGCCGGCGGCGTGGTCGGTGGCTCGACCTCCTGTCCCCTGGGGAGGTATATCTTTCACTCCGAGCCGGCATTTTGGGCCACCGGGTTATTGCTGACACGCTGTCCTCTGGCGACTTGTCGCTGGAGAGGTCGGGCCTCTGGATGCGTGGTGGGCCTCTGGGCCTCCCGGTGACCCGGCTAGCCGGCCCTGCTCGTGCTGGAGCCGCCTGCTGGGGCCCGTGTGTGCCTGGTCTCTCGTGCGTCTGAGCGTCCCGACTCCCGGTGCCGCCTTGGGTCCGGGTCTCTGACCCACCCGGGGGCGGCGGGGAAGGCGGCGCGGGCTTACCCTGCCGCTGCGCGCTCCCTGCTGTGGGCACCTGGGGCGGCCGTGACAACCCCACTCCCGCTGGCTCCGTGCCGTGCGTGTCAGGCGTTCCTCGTCTCTGCCGGGTTGTCTGCCGCCCCTTCCCCGGAGCTGGGGGTGGTCAGGCTGATCTGCTCGCTGGCCTCCGGGGAGGCTGTGGCTGACTGACCGACCGACCCCGCTCCGGGGTTGCTTTCCCTGATTGATGTGGTGATGTCGTGCTCTCCCGGGCCGGGACCGAGCCGCGGCGGGCGAGGGGCGGCCATTCATGGTGAATGGGACCCGTTCTTCTCGTCCCGCCCGCGGGGGCCCCCTGTCTCTCGTCCCCGCCTGTGAGCGGTGCGTTGGGAGGCACTGGGGTGCGGAACCCGGCCTGACCTTGCTGTCCCGCCCCCGCCGTCTGCCTCGTGGCGTTCGGCGGGGGTCGGCGGGGTCCTCTGACGCAGCAGGCACCCCTCGCTTTCGCCTCTTGTGGTTGTCGCCTCGCGGGCCGCCCCCCTCCGCGGCGGTGGGGGTGCTGTCCCGCCGGCCCGTCGTGCTGCCCTCTCGGGCGTTGCACGAGCGCTGGCTCTGCCTGGGTCTTTTGCGGTGCTCCTGGAGCGCTCCGGGTTGTCCCTCAGGTGCCCGAGGCCGAGCGGTGGTGTGTCGCTCCCACCCCCAGCGCCCCCTCCTCCGGTCGCCGCCACGGTGCTGGCGCGTTGGGTCCTGAGGGAGTTCGTTGGGTGTGGGCCGAGGCGGTCGAGTGAGACGCGCCCCTCCCCCACGCGGGGAAGGGCGCCGCCTGGTCCGGCGAGCGCACGTCCCGTGCCTCCCCTCTGGCGGGTGAGCGCGGGCCGTGTGAGCGGTCGCGGTGGGCTCGGGCCGGCCACGCGTGCGCCGGCCGGCCGCCGAGGGGCTGCCGTTCTGCCTCCGACCGGTCGTGCGTGGGTTCACTGGAGGTGCTTTACCTCGCAGAAAGGAGGTGGGTGGACGGCGGGGGGGGCCTTTGGGGGCTGTGCGCACGCGCGCCAGCCGGGCCCCTGCCCTGACCGTGAACGCTCAAGGTTGCCGCGGGTTTCTTCTCCTCGCGCCACACGCCCCCTCCCTTCCCCAGGTGTCCCCGAGCGCCTCTGTGGGCCCGACGAGGGGCGACTGGCGGGTGGGGAGTGTGACCCACCCTCGGTGAGAAAGCCTTCTCTAGCGATCCGAGAGGGCGTGCCTTGGGGTACCGGATCCCCCGGCCTGCCGCCTCTCTCTGCGTTGTGGTAGCGCTGCCGTAGCGACTCGCTTGCAGAGAGCCCTCCCCCGCTGCTCCCCCCTCGACGGGATGAGGCTGGGGAAACGGTGAGGGTTCCGCCGGACCCCGCGGTGGGGGCCGAGCGTGCGGCTCGTCGTCTACTGTGGCCCGCGCCTCCCCCTTCCGTGTTGGGGGAGGATCCCGCTGGGCCGGGCCCGACGTCCTAGCGGATTGGGAAGGCTGCCGCGAGCGGCGGGTGCGCGTGGCACTCCGTCCGGCGCGGGACGCCGCTGTGAGCCGGCTCTCCGCCCGCTCCCGTGCCGAGCCGCGACCGGTGCCGGTGACCGCGTTCGCGTGGCGCGGGGTTGGGCCGCCTGGCTCTTGGGGAGCGAGCCGTCCCCACGGGGGGTGCGCCGGTCTCCCGGAGCGGGACCGGGTCCGGGACGGACGAGAAACGAGCGATATGTGGCCCCTGGTGTTGGGCTTGTGGCTGAGGTTGCTTCGGGGCCCCCGGTGGCAGGACCCGGGGCTCGTGAGGGGGGTTGCTCGGTGGGTTGCCCAAGGGCCGTTCGGCGTCCCAGGCGGGGCGCCGCGGGACCGCCCTCGTGTCTGTGGCGGTGGGATCCCGTGGCCGTGTTTTCCTGGTGGCCCGGCTGTGCCTGAGGTTTTCTGCCCGAGTAGCCCTCCGCGGGTTCCCCGTGCCCTCGTCCCCGTGGCCCCCTGGCTCCTTGCCTGCCTTGTGCCCCTTTTCCCCGCCCGCCGCCTGCCGATCTTCTCTTCCCCGAGCGGCTCATCGGCTTCTACGCTGTTGGCCGCCCCGTCTGGGCCCGAACCCGGCTCCGCCTTCTGGGGGCGTCGCCGCCGGCCACGCTGGTTGGCCCGGTGTCCGCGTCCCCATGGCGCGCGCCTTCGGGACCGGGTCGGCGGCGCCCCGCGTGGGGCCCGGTGGGCGCCCGGAGGGTTTGGGTCGGCCTTTCCGGCGTGTTGCGGGGGAGAGCGGGTTCCGGGGGCTCTGGCCGCGTGCGACTGGGTGTGGCGGTGGGGGAGCCGCGGGGATCGCCGAAGGCCTGGTCGGCCGCTCCAGGTGCCACGTGGGGCCGTCTTCGTGCTCGGAGGCTGCTGGCGGTGAGATCCCCGCGTGCGTCCTGGTGGCGGTCGGCTGCGCCAGAGGTGTCCCTCGGCGCCCCCCACCCCGCTCGGCCGCCTGCCTCGCCCGGCGTCTCGTCTTCTCCCGGCCGGCTCTTCCGCATCGGGTCGGCGCGCGCCCCCGCCCCGGGTGCGCCTCGCTTCCCAGGCCTGCCGCGGCCCTCCCCCGAGGCGTGTGTCTCGGGCGTTGTCGGCGTCGCGGGGGAGGCCCGTCCTCTCCCCGCGTGGCGTTGCCCCGTTCGGCGCGTGCGTGCGCCCGAGTGCGGCCCGGTGGTCCCTCCCGGGCAGGTGTCC
>NW_027327310.1:0-15843 GCF_047675955.1 Chlorocebus sabaeus
AAAGTGATATTTGGAAGCCCCTAGAGGGCTATGGTGAAAAAGGAAATATCTTCCGTTAAAAAGTGGAAAGAAGCTTTCTGAGAATCTGCTGTGTGTTCTGTTAATACACCTCACCGAGTTACAGCTTTCCCCTCAAGAAGCCTTTCGCTAAGACTGGTCTTGTGGGATTTGCAGAGAGATATTTGGAAACCCATAGAGGGCTATGGTGAATAAGGAAATATCTTCAGTTAAAAACTGGAAAGAAGCTTTCTGAGATACCGCTTTGTGTTCTGTTAATTCATCTCACAGAGTTACAGCTTTCCCCTCCAGAAGCCTTTCCCTAAGACTGTTCTTGTGGAATTTTCAAAGTGATATTTGGAAACCCGTAGAGCGCTATGGTGAAAAAGGAAATATCTTCCGTTAAAAACTGGAAAGGAGCTTTCTGAGAAACTGCCGTGTGTTCGTGTAATACATCTCACCGAGTTACAGCTTTCTCCTCAAGAAGCCTTTCACTGAGACTGTTCTTGTGGGATTTGCAAAGAGATATTTGGAAGCCCATAGAGGGCTATGTTGAAAAAGGAAATATCTACCGTTAAAAACTGGAAAGAAGCTTTCTGAGAAACTGATTTGTGTTCTGCTAATTCATCTCACAGGGTTACAGCTTTCCCCTCCAGAAGACTTTTGCTAAGACTGTTCTTGTGGGATTTGCAAAGTGATATTTGGAAGCCCATAGAGGGCTATGGTGAAAAAGGAAATATCTTCAGTTAAAAACTGGAAAGAGGCTTTCTGAGAAACTGCTTTGTGTTCTGTTAATTCATCTCTGAGAGTTAGAGCTCTCTCCTCAAGAAACCCTTCGCTAAGACTGTTCTTGTGAAATTTGCAAAGTGATACTTTGAAGCCCCTAGGGGGCTACGGTGTAAAAGGAAATATCTTCCGTTAAAAACTGGAAAGAAGATTTCTTAGAAACTGCTTTGTGTTCTGTTAATTCATCTCACAGAGTTAGAGCTTTTTCCTCCACAAGCCTTCCGCTAAGACTGTTCATGTGGAATTTGCAAAGTGATATTTTTAAGCCCATAGAGGTCTACGGTGAAAATGGAAATATCCTAAGATAAAAACCGAAAAGAAGCTTTCTGAGAAACTGCTTTGTGCTCTGTTAGTTCATCTCACTGAGTTACAGCTTTATCCTTAAGAATCCGTTCAGTAAGGCTGTTCTTGTGAAATTTCCAAAGTGACATTTGGAAGCCCATAGAGGGCTATGGTGAAAAAGAAAATATCTTCCGTTAAACACTGGAAAGAAGCATTCTGAGAAATTGCCGTGTGTTGTGTTAATACATCTCAATGACTTACAGCTTTCCCCTCAACAAGCCTTTCGCTAAGACTGTTCTTGTGAAATTTGCAAAGTGATATTTGGAATCCCATAGAGGGCTACGGTGAAAAAGGAAATATCTACCGTTAAAAACTTGAAAGATGCTTTCTGAGAAACTGCCGTGTGTTCGTGTAAGACATCTCACCGCATTACAACTTTGCGCTCAAGAAGCCTTTCGCTAAGACTCTTCTTGTGGGATTTGCAAAGTGATATTTGGAAGCCCATAGAGGGCTATGGTGAAAATGGAAATATCCTAAGATAAAAACTGAAAAGAAGCTTTCTGAGAAAATGCTGTGTGTTCTGTTAGTTCACCTCACAGAATTACAGCCTTCCCCTCAATAATCCGTTCACTAAGACTGTTCTTGTGAAATTTTCAAAGGGATATTTGGAAGCCCATAGAGGGCTATGGTGAAAAAGGAAATATCTTTCGTTAAAAACTGGAAAGAAGCATTCTGAGAAATAGCAGTGTGTTGTGTTGATACATCTCACCGACTTACAGCTTTCAACTCAAGAAGCCTTTCGCTAAGATTGTTCTTGTGAAATTTGCAAAGTGATATTTGGAAGCCCATAGAGGGCAATTGTGAAATAGGAAATATCTACCATTACAAACTGGAAAGAAGCTTTCTGAGAAAGTACCCTGTGTTCGTGTAAGACATCCCACCGAGTTACAGCTTTTCGCTGAAGAAGCCTTTCTCTAAGACTGTTCTTGTGGAATTTCCCAAGTGATATTTGGAAGCCCATAGAGGGCTATGGTGAAAAAGAAAATATCTTCCGTTAAAAACTGGAAAGAAGATTTCTGAGAAACTGCCGTGTGTTTTGTTAATACACCTCACCGAGTTACAGCTTTCCCCTCAAGAGGCCTTTCGCTAATACTGTTTTTGTGGGATTTTCACAGTGATATCTGGAAGCCCATAGAGGGCTATGGTGAAAAAGGAAATTTCTTCAGTTAAAAACTGGAAAGAAGTTTTCTGAGAAACTGCTTTGTGTTCTGTTAATTCATCTCACAGAGTTACAGCTTTCCCCTACAGAAACCTATCCCTAAGACTGTTCTTTTGGAATTTGCAAGGTGATATTTGGAAGCCCATAGAGGGCTATGGTGAAAAAGGAAATATCTTCCGTTAAAAACTGGAAAGAAGCTTTCTGTGAAACTGCCGTGTGTTCTGTTAATACATCTCACCAAGTTACAGCTTTCCCCAAAAGAAGTCTTTGGCTAAGACTGTTCTTGTGGGATTTGCAAAGTGATATTTGGAAGCCCTTAGAGGGCTTTGGTGAAAAAGGAAATGTCTTCAGTTAAAAACTGGCAAGAACCTTTCTGAGAAACAGCTTTGTGTTCTGTTAATTCATCTCACAGAGTTACAGCTTTCCCCTCAAGAAGCCTTTCGCTAAGACTGTTCTTGTGGGATTTGCAAAGTGACATTTGTAAGCCCATAGAGGGCTATGCTGAAAAACGAAATATCTTCAGTTAAAATCAGGAAAGAAGCTTTCTGAGAAACTGCTTTGTGTTCTGTTAATTCATCCCACAGAATTACAGCTTTCCCCTCAAGAAGCCTTTCGCTAAGACTGTTCTTGTGTGCCACATTTTCTTAATCCAATCTGTCACTGATGGACATTTGGGTTGATTCCAAGTCTTTGCTATTGTGAATAGTGCTGCAATAAACATACGTGTGCATGTGTCTTTATAGCAGCATAATTTATAATCCTTTGGGTATATACCTAGTAATGGGATGGCTGGGTCATATGGTACATCTAGTTCTAGATACTTGAGGAATCGCCTTACTGTTTTCCATAATGGTTGATCTAGTTTACAATCCCACCAACAGTGTAAAATGAGTTTGTGTCCTTTGTAGGGACATGGATGCAGCTGGAAACCGTCATTCTCAGCAAACTATCACAAGAACAGAAAACCAAACACCGCATGTTCTCACTCATAGGCGGGAACTGAACAATGAGATCAGTTGGACTTGGGAAGGGGAACATCACACACCGGGGCCTATCATGGGGAGGGGGAGGGGGAGGGATTGCATTGGGAGTTATACCTGATGTAAATGACGAGTTGATGGGTGCAGCACACCAACATGGCACAAGTATACATATGTAGCAAACCTGCATGTTGTGCACATGTACCCTACAACTTGAAGTTTAATAATAAAAAATAAATAAATAAATAAATAAATAAATAAATAAAGACTGTTCTTGTGAAATTTGCAAAGTGATATTTGGAAGCCTATAGAGGGCTACGGTGAGAAAGTAAATATCCTAAGATAAAAACTGAAAAGAAGATTTCTCAGAAACTCCTTAGTGTTCTGTTAATTCATCTTACAGAGTAACACTTTTACCCTCAAGAAGCCTTTAGCTAAGAATGTTCTTGTGGATTTTGCAAAATGAAATAGGAAGCCCATAGAGGGGTACGGTGAAAAAGCAATATCTTCCGTTAAATCCGAAAAGAAGCTTTCTGAGGAACTGATTTGTGTTCTGTTAATTCATCTCACAGAGTTACACCTTTCCCCTAAAGAAGCCGTTCACTAAGACTATTCTTGTGGAATTTGCAAAGTGATATTTGGAAGCCCATAGAGGGCTATGGTGAAAAAGGAAATATCTTCCGTTAAAAACTGGAAAGAAGATTTCTGAGAAACTGCTTTGTGTCCTGTTAAGTCGTCTCACAGAGTTACAGCTTTCCCCTCCAGAAGCCCTTCGCTAAGACTGTTCTTGTGGAATTTGCAAAGTGATATTTGGAAGCCCATAGAGGGCTATGGTGGAAAAGGAAATTGCCTAAGATAAAAACTGAAAAGAAGCTTTCTGAGAAACTGCTTAGTATTCTGTTAATTCATCTCACAGAGATACAGCTTTTTCCTTAAGAAGCCTTTCGCTAAGACTCCTGTTGTGAAATTTGCAAAGTGATATTTAGAAGCCCATAGAGGTCTATGGTGAAAAATGAAATATCTTCAGTTAAAAACCGGAAAGAAGCTTTCTGTGAAACTGCTTTGTGTTCTGCTAATTCATCTGACAGAGTTACAGCTTTACCCTCAGGAAGCCTTTCACTAAGACTTTTCTTTTTGAATTTGCAAAGTGAAATTTTGAAGCCCATAGCGGGCAATGGTGAAAAACGCCATATCTTCCATTAAAAACCGTAAAGAAGCTTTCTGAGAAAGTGCTTTGTGTTCTGTTAGTTCATCTCACAGTGTTACAGCTATCCCCTCAAGAAGCCGTTCACTAAGACTATTCTTGTGAAATTTCCAAAGTGATATTTGGAAACCAATATTGGGCTATGGTGAAAAAGTAAATATCTTCAGTTAAAAACTGGAAAGAAGCTCTCTGAGATACTGCCGTGTGTTATGTTAATACATCTCACCAAATTACAGCTTTCCCCTCAAGAAGCCTTTCGCTAAGACGGTTCTAGTGGAATTTTCAAAGTGATATTTGGAAGCCCCTAGAGGGCTATGGTGAAAAAGGAAATATCTTCCGTTAAAAAGTGGAAAGAAGCTTTCTGAGAATCTGCTGTGTGTTCTGTTAATACACCTCACCGAGTTACAGCTTTCCCCTCAAGAAGCCTTTCGCTAAGACTGGTCTTGTGGGATTTGCAGAGAGATATTTGGAAACCCATAGAGGGCTATGGTGAATAAGGAAATATCTTCAGTTAAAAACTGGAAAGAAGCTTTCTGAGATACCGCTTTGTGTTCTGTTAATTCATCTCACAGAGTTACAGCTTTCCCCTCCAGAAGCCTTTCCCTAAGACTGTTCTTGTGGAATTTTCAAAGTGATATTTGGAAACCCGTAGAGCGCTATGGTGAAAAAGGAAATATCTTCCGTTAAAAACTGGAAAGGAGCTTTCTGAGAAACTGCCGTGTGTTCGTGTAATACATCTCACCGAGTTACAGCTTTCTCCTCAAGAAGCCTTTCACTGAGACTGTTCTTGTGGGATTTGCAAAGAGATATTTGGAAGCCCATAGAGGGCTATGTTGAAAAAGGAAATATCTACCGTTAAAAACTGGAAAGAAGCTTTCTGAGAAACTGATTTGTGTTCTGCTAATTCATCTCACAGGGTTACAGCTTTCCCCTCCAGAAGACTTTTGCTAAGACTGTTCTTGTGGGATTTGCAAAGTGATATTTGGAAGCCCATAGAGGGCTATGGTGAAAAAGGAAATATCTTCAGTTAAAAACTGGAAAGAGGCTTTCTGAGAAACTGCTTTGTGTTCTGTTAATTCATCTCTGAGAGTTAGAGCTCTCTCCTCAAGAAACCCTTCGCTAAGACTGTTCTTGTGAAATTTGCAAAGTGATACTTTGAAGCCCCTAGGGGGCTACGGTGTAAAAGGAAATATCTTCCGTTAAAAACTGGAAAGAAGATTTCTTAGAAACTGCTTTGTGTTCTGTTAATTCATCTCACAGAGTTAGAGCTTTTTCCTCCACAAGCCTTCCGCTAAGACTGTTCATGTGGAATTTGCAAAGTGATATTTTTAAGCCCATAGAGGTCTACGGTGAAAATGGAAATATCCTAAGATAAAAACCGAAAAGAAGCTTTCTGAGAAACTGCTTTGTGCTCTGTTAGTTCATCTCACTGAGTTACAGCTTTATCCTTAAGAATCCGTTCAGTAAGGCTGTTCTTGTGAAATTTCCAAAGTGACATTTGGAAGCCCATAGAGGGCTATGGTGAAAAAGAAAATATCTTCCGTTAAACACTGGAAAGAAGCATTCTGAGAAATTGCCGTGTGTTGTGTTAATACATCTCAATGACTTACAGCTTTCCCCTCAACAAGCCTTTCGCTAAGACTGTTCTTGTGAAATTTGCAAAGTGATATTTGGAATCCCATAGAGGGCTACGGTGAAAAAGGAAATATCTACCGTTAAAAACTTGAAAGATGCTTTCTGAGAAACTGCCGTGTGTTCGTGTAAGACATCTCACCGCATTACAACTTTGCGCTCAAGAAGCCTTTCGCTAAGACTCTTCTTGTGGGATTTGCAAAGTGATATTTGGAAGCCCATAGAGGGCTATGGTGAAAATGGAAATATCCTAAGATAAAAACTGAAAAGAAGCTTTCTGAGAAAATGCTGTGTGTTCTGTTAGTTCACCTCACAGAATTACAGCCTTCCCCTCAATAATCCGTTCACTAAGACTGTTCTTGTGAAATTTTCAAAGGGATATTTGGAAGCCCATAGAGGGCTATGGTGAAAAAGGAAATATCTTTCGTTAAAAACTGGAAAGAAGCATTCTGAGAAATAGCAGTGTGTTGTGTTGATACATCTCACCGACTTACAGCTTTCAACTCAAGAAGCCTTTCGCTAAGATTGTTCTTGTGAAATTTGCAAAGTGATATTTGGAAGCCCATAGAGGGCAATTGTGAAATAGGAAATATCTACCATTACAAACTGGAAAGAAGCTTTCTGAGAAAGTACCCTGTGTTCGTGTAAGACATCCCACCGAGTTACAGCTTTTCGCTGAAGAAGCCTTTCTCTAAGACTGTTCTTGTGGAATTTCCCAAGTGATATTTGGAAGGCCATAGAGGGCTAAGGTAAAAAAGGAAATATCTTCCATTAAAAATGGAAAGAAGATTTCTGAGAAACTGCTTTGTGTTCTGTTAATTCATCTCACAGAGTTAGAGCTTTCCCCTCAAGAAGCCGTTCGCTAAGACTGTTCTTGTGTATTTTGCAAAGTGAATTTGGAAGCCCCTAGACGGCTATGGTGAAAAACGAAATATCTTCCGTTAAAAAGTGGAAAGAAGCTTTCTGAGAAACCGCTGTGTGTTCTGTTAATACACCTCACCGAGTTACAGCTTTCCCCTCAAGAAGCCTTTCGATAAGACTGGTCTTGTGGGATTTGCAGAGAGATATTTGGAAACCCATAGAGGGATTGGTGAATAAGGAAATATCTTCAGTTAAACCTGGAAAGAAGCTTTCTGAGATACCACTTTGTGTTCTGTTAATTCATCTCACAGAGTTACAGCTTTCCCCTCCAGAAGCCTTTCCCTAAGACTGTTCTTGTGGAATTTTCAAAGTGATATTTGGAAGCCCATAGAGCGCTATGGTGAAAAAGGAAATATCTTCCGTTAAAAACTGGAAAGGAGTTTTCTGAGAAACTGCCGTGTGTGCGTGTAATACATCTCACCGAATTACAGCTTTCTCCTCAAGAAGCCTTTCACTGACACTGTTCTTGTGGGATTTGCACAGAGATATTTGGAAGGCCATAGAGGGCTACGGTGAGAAAGGAAATATCTACCGTTAAAAAATGGAAAGAAGCTTTCTGAGAAACTGATTTGTGTTCTGCTAATTCATCTCACAGGGTTTCAGCTTTCCCCTCCAGAAGCCTTTTGCTAAGACTGTTCTTGTGCTATTTGCCAAGTAATATTTGGAAGCCCATAGAGGGCTATGGTCAAAAAGGAAATATCTTCAGTTAAAAACTGGAAAGAGGCTTTCTGAGAAACTGCTTAGTTTTCTGTTAATTCATCTTGGAGAGTTACAGCTGTCTCTTCAAGAAGCCCTTCGCTAAGACTGTTCTGTGGAACTTGCAAAATGATATTTTGAAGCCCATATGGGGCTATGGTTTAAAAGGAAATATCTTCTGTTAAAAACTGGAAAGAAGATTTATGAGAAACTGCTTTGTGTTCTTTTAATTCATCTCACAGAGTTACACCTTTTCCGTCAAGAAGACTTTCGCTAAGACTGTTCTTGTGGAAATTGTGAAGTGATATTTGGAAGCCCATAGAGGGCTGTGGTGAAAATGGAAATTAATAAGATAAAAATCAAAAAGAAGCTTTCTGAGAAACTGCTTTGTGTTTTGTTAGTTCATCTCACAGAATTACAGCTTTCCCCTCAAGAATCCGTTCACTAACACTGTTCTTGTGAATATTGCAAAATGATATTTGGAAGCCCATAGAGGACTATGGTGAAATAGGACATATCTCCGTTAAAAACTGGAAAGAAGCATTCTGAGAAATTACCGTGTGTTGTGTTAATACATCTCACCGAATTACAGGATTCCCCTCAAGAAGCCTTTCGCTAAGACTGCTCTTGTGATATTTGCAAACTGATATTTGGAAGCCCTTTGAGGGCTATGGTGAAAAAGGAAATATCTACAGTTAAAACTGGAAAGAAGCTATCTGAGAAACTGCTTTGTGTTCTGTTAATTCACTTCTGAGAGTTACAGCTCTCTCCTCAAGAAACCCTTCGCTAAGACTGTTCTTGTGGAATTTGCAAAGTGATACTTTGAAGCCCCTAGGGGGGTATGGTGAAAAAGGAAATATCTTCCGTTAAAAACTGGAAAGAAGATTTCTTAGAAACTGCTTTGTGTTCTGTTAATGCATCTCACAGATTTAGAGCTTTTTCCTCCACAAGACTTCCGCTAATACTGTTCTTGTGGAATTTGCAAAGTGATATTTGGAAGCCCATAGAGGGCTATGGTGAAAATGGAAATATCCTAAGATAAAAACCGAAAAGAAGCTTTTTGAGAAACTGCTTTGTGTTCTGTTAGTTCATCTCACTGAGTTACAGCTTTACCCTTAAGAATCCGTTCAGTAAGGCTGTTCTTGTGAAATTTTCAAAGTGATATTTGGAAACCCATAGAGGGCTATGGTGAAAAAGAAAATATCTTCCGTTAAAAACTGGAAAGAAGCATTCTGAGAAATTGCCATGTGTTGTGTTAATACATCTCACTGACTTACAGCTTTCTCCTCAACAAGCTTTTCGCTAAGACTGTTCTTGTGAAATTTGCAAAGTGATATGTGGAAGCCCATAGAGGGCTACGGTGAAAAAGTAAATATCTAATGTTAAAAACTTGAAAGATGCTTTCTGAGAAACTGCCGTGTGTTCGTGTAAGACATCTCACCGTGTTACAGCTTTGCGCTCAAGAAACCTTTCGCTAAGACTGTTCTTGTGGGATTTGCAAAGTGATATTTGGAAGCCCATAGAGGGCTATGGTGAAAATGGAAATAGCCTAAGATAAAAACTGAAAAGAAGCTTTCTGTGAAAATGCTGTTTGTTTTGTTAGTTCACCTCACAGAATTACAGCCTTCTCCTCAATAATCCGTTCACTAAGACTGTTCTTGTGAAATTTACAAAGTGATATTTGGAAGCCCATAGAGGGCTAAGGTAAAAAAGGGAAATATCTTGGGTTGAAAACTGGAAAGAAGATTTCTGAGAAACTGCTTTGTGTTCTGTAAATTCATCTCACAATGTTAGAGCTTTCCCCTCAAGAAGTCTTTCGCTAAGACTTTTCTTGTGGAATTTGCAAAGTGAATTTGGAAGCCCCTAGAGGGCTATGATGAAAAAGGAAATATCCTTAGATAAACACTGAAAAGAAGCTTTCTGAAAAACTGCTTTGTGTTCTGTTAATTCATCTCACAGAGTTTAGCATTCCCCTGAAGAATCCGTTCACTAAGAGTGTTCTTGTGGAATTTGCAAAGTCATATTTGGAAGCTCCTGGAGGGCTTTGGTGAAAAAGGAAATAGCCTAAGATAAAAACTGAAAAGATGTTTTCTGAGAAACTGATTTGTGTTCTGTTAATTCAACTCACAGAATTACAGCTTTCCCCTTAAGAAGCCGTTCGCTAAAGTTGTTGTTGTGGAATTTGCAAAGTGATATATGGAATCCCTAGAGGGCTATGGTGAAAAAGGAAATATCTTCAGTTAAAATCTGAAAGTAAGCTTTCTGAGATACTGCTTTGTGTTCTGTTAATTCATCTCAAAGAGTTAAATCTTATCCCTCAATAAGACTTTCGCTTAGATTGTTCTTATGTAATTTGCAAATTGATATTTGGAAGCCCTTAGAGGGCTGTGGTGAAAATGGAAATATCCTAAGATAAAAAGAGAAAAGAAGCTTTCTGAGAAACTGCTTTGTGTTCTTTTAATTCATCTCAAAGAGTTACATCTTTTCCTTCAAGAATCCTTTCGCTAAGACTCTTCTTGTGGAATTTGCAAAGTGATATTTGGAAGCCCCTAGAAGGCTACGGTGAAAAAAGAAATATCTTCCGTTAAATACTGGAAAGAAACTTTCTGAGAAACTGCTTTGTGTTCTGTTAATTCATCTCACAGAATTACAGCTTTCCCCTCAATAATCCTTTCCCTAAGACTGTTCTTGTGGAATTTGCACAGTGATGTTTGGAATCCCATTGAGGGCTATGGTGAAAAAGGAAATATTTTCCGTTAAAAACTGGAAAGAAGCATTCTGTGAAACTGCTTTGTGTTCTGTTAATTCATCTCACAGAGTTACAGTTTTCCCTTCAAGAAGCCTTTCGCTATGGCTGTTCTTGTGAAATTTGTAAAGTGATATTTGGAAGCCCATAGAGGGTAAGGTGAAAAAGCAAATATCTTCAGTTAAAAACTGGAAAGAAGTGTTCTCAGAAACTGCTTTGTCTTCTCTTAATTCATCTCACAGAATTACAGTTTTCCCTTCAAGAAGACTTTCGCTAAGGCTGTCTTGTGGAATCTGGAAAGTGATATTTGTAAGCCCATAGAGAGCTGTGCTGAAAAAGGAAGAATCTTACGCGATAAACTGGAAAGAAGCTTTCTGAGAAACTGCTGTGTGTTCTTTTAATTCTTCTCACAGCGTTACAGCTTTCCCCTCAAGAAGCCTTTCGCTAAGACTGTTTTTGTGGAATTTGCAAAGTGATATTTGGAAGCTCACAGCTGGCTATAGTGAAAAAGGAAATATCCTAAGATAAAAAATGAAAGGAAGCATTCTGAAAAACTGCTTTGTGATTTGTTAATTCATCTCACAGAGTTACAGCTTTCCCTTCAAGAAGCCTTTCACAAAGGCTCTTCTTGTGGAATTGGCAAAGTGATATTTGGAAGCCCATAGAGGGCTACGGTGAAAAGGAAATATCTTCAGTTAAAAACTGGAAAGAAGCTTTCTGAGAAACTGCTTTGTGTTCTGTTAATTCATCTCACAGAGTTACAGTTTCCCCTCAAGAAGCCTTTCATTAAGACTGTTCTTGTGGAATTTGGAAAGTGATATTTGGAAGGCCATAGAGGGATATGGTGAGAAAGGAAATATCTTCCGTTAAAAACTGGCAACAAGCGTTCTGAGAAACTGCTTTGTGTTCTGTTAATTCATCTCACAGAGTTACAACTTTCCCTTCAAGAAGTCTTTCGCTAAGGCTGTTCTTGTGGAATTTCGAAAGTGTTATTTGGAAGACCATAGAGGGCTATGGTGAAAAAGGAAATATCTTCAGTTAAAAACTGTAAAGAAGCTTTCTGAGAAACTGCTTTGTGTTCTCTTAATTCACCTCAGAGAGTTACAGCTTCCCCCTCAAGAATCTTTCTCTAAGACTTTTCTTGTGGAATTTGCAAAGTGATATTTGGAATCCCTTAGAGAGCTATGGAGAAAAAGGAAATATCCTAAGATAAAAACTGAAAAGAAGCTTTCTGAGAAGCTGTTTAGTGTTCTGTTAATTCATTTCAAAGTGCTACAGCTTTCCCCTCAAGAAGACTTTCGCTAAGACTGTTGTTGTGGAATGTGCAAAGTGATATTTGGAAGTCCATAGAGGGCTATGATGAACAGGGAAATATTTTCCATTAAAAACTGAAAAGAAACTTTCTGAGAAACAGCTTTATATTCTGTTTATTCATCTCACATAGTTACAGCTTTCCCCTCAAGTTATCTTTTGCTAAGACTGTTCTTGTGAAATTTGCCAAGTGATATTTGGAAGTCCATACAGGTCTATGGTGAAAAAGGAAATATCTTTCGTTAAAAACTGGAAAGAAGCTTTCTGAGAAACTGCTTTTTGTTCTGTTAATTCTTCTTACAGATTTCCCCTCAAGAAGCCTTTCGCTAAGACTGTTCTTGTGGTACTTGCAGAGTGATATTTGGAAGCCCTTAGATGGCTATGGTGATTAAGGAAATATCCTAAGGTAAAAACTGAAAAGAAGATTTCTGAGAAACTGCTTCGTGTCTGTAAATTCATCTCACAGAGTTACAGTTTTCCCCTCAAGAAGCCTTTCAGTAAGACTGCTTTTGAGGAATTTTCAAGGTGATATTTGGAAGCCCATAAAGGTCTATGGTGAACAAGGTAATATCTTCCATTAAAAACTGGAAATAAGCTTTCTGAGAAACTGCTTTCTGTTCTGTTATTTCGTCTCACAGTGTTACAGCTTTCCCGTCAAGAAACCTTTCGCAAAGAGTGTTCTTATGGAATTTGCAAAGTGATATTTAAAAACCAATAGAGGGCTATGGTGAAAAAGGAAATATGTTCCGTTAAAATCTGGAAAGAAGCTTTCACAGAAACTGTTTTGTGTTCTGTTAGTTCATCTCACAGAGTTACAGCTTTCGCCTCAAAAACACTTTAGCTAAGAATGTTCTTCGGAAATTTGCAAAGTGATATTTGGAAGCTTTTAGAGGGATATGGTGAAATAGGAAATATCTTCCGTTAAAAATTGGAAAGAAGCTTTCTGAGAAACTGCTTTGTGTTCTGTTAATCCATCTAACAGTGTTACAGCTTTCCCCTCAAGAAGCCTTTCGCTAAGACTGTTCTTGTGGAATTTGCAAAGTGATATTTGTAAGCCCATAGAGGGCTAAGGTGAAAAAGGAAATATCCTACGATAAAAACTGAAAAGAAGCTTTCTGAGAAACTGCTTCATGTTCTGTTAATTAATCTCACAGAGTTACAGCTTTCCCCTCAAGAAGCCTTTCAGTTAGACTGCTCTTGTGGAATTTGCAAGGTGATATTTGGAAGCCCATAAAGGTCTGTGGTGAACAAGGTAATATCTTCCGTTAAAATCTGGAAATAAGCTTTCTGAGAAACTGCTTTCTGTTTTGTTAATTCGTCTCACAGAGTTACAGCTTTCAGATCAAGAAGCCTTTCGCTAAGACTGTTCTTGTGGAATTTGCAAATGATATTTAAAAGTCCATAGAGGGCTATGGTGAAAAAGGAAATATGTTGCATTAAAAACTGGAAAGAAGCTTTCAGAGAAACTGTTTTGTGTTCTGTTAGTTCATCTCACAGAGTTACAGCTTTCGCCTCAAGAACACTTTCGATAAGAATGTTCCTGGGAAATTTACAAAGTGATATTTGGAAGCTTTTAGAAGGCTATGGTGAAAAAGTAAATACCTTCCGTTAAAAATTGGAAAGAAGCTTTCTGAGAAACAGCTTTGTGTTCTGCTAATCCATCTCACAGAGTTACAGGTTTTCCTTAAAGAAGCCTTTCTCTAAGATTGTTCTTTTTTAATTTGCACAGTGATATTTGGAAGCCCATAGAGGGCTATGGTGAAAAAGGAAATATCCTATGATAAAAACTGAAAAGAAGCTTACTGAAAAACTGTTTTGTGTTCTGTTAATTCATCTCACAGAGTTACAACATTCGTCTCAAAAAGCCTTTCAGTGAGACTGTTCTTGCGGAATTTGCAAAGTGATATTTGGAAGCCCATAGAGGGCTATGGTGAAAAAGGAAATATCCTAAGATAGAAAATGAAAAGAAGCTTTCTAAGAAACATCTTTGCGTTCTGTTAATTCATCTCACAGAGTTACAGCTTTCCCCTCAAGAAGCCTTTCGCTAAGACTGTTCTTGTGGGATTTGCAAAGTGACATTTGTAAGCCCATAGAGGGCTATGCTGAAAAACGAAATATCTTCAGTTAAAATCAGGAAAGAAGCTTTCTGAGAAACTGCTTTGTGTTCTGTTAATTCATCCCACAGAATTACAGCTTTCCCCTCAAGAAGCCTTTCGCTAAGACTGTTCTTGTGTGCCACATTTTCTTAATCCAATCTGTCACTGATGGACATTTGGGTTGATTCCAAGTCTTTGCTATTGTGAATAGTGCTGCAATAAACATACGTGTGCATGTGTCTTTATAGCAGCATAATTTATAATCCTTTGGGTATATACCTAGTAATGGGATGGCTGGGTCATATGGTACATCTAGTTCTAGATACTTGAGGAATCGCCTTACTGTTTTCCATAATGGTTGATCTAGTTTACAATCCCACCAACAGTGTAAAATGAGTTTGTGTCCTTTGTAGGGACATGGATGCAGCTGGAAACCGTCATTCTCAGCAAACTATCACAAGAACAGAAAACCAAACACCGCATGTTCTCACTCATAGGCGGGAACTGAACAATGAGATCAGTTGGACTTGGGAAGGGGAACATCACACACCGGGGCCTATCATGGGGAGGGGGAGGGGGAGGGATTGCATTGGGAGTTATACCTGATGTAAATGACGAGTTGATGGGTGCAGCACACCAACATGGCACAAGTATACATATGTAGCAAACCTGCATGTTGTGCACATGTACCCTACAACTTGAAGTTTAATAATAAAAAATAAATAAATAAATAAATAAATAAATAAATAAAGACTGTTCTTGTGAAATTTGCAAAGTGATATTTGGAAGCCTATAGAGGGCTACGGTGAGAAAGTAAATATCCTAAGATAAAAACTGAAAAGAAGATTTCTCAGAAACTCCTTAGTGTTCTGTTAATTCATCTTACAGAGTAACACTTTTACCCTCAAGAAGCCTTTAGCTAAGAATGTTCTTGTGGATTTTGCAAAATGAAATAGGAAGCCCATAGAGGGGTACGGTGAAAAAGCAATATCTTCCGTTAAATCCGAAAAGAAGCTTTCTGAGGAACTGATTTGTGTTCTGTTAATTCATCTCACAGAGTTACACCTTTCCCCTAAAGAAGCCGTTCACTAAGACTATTCTTGTGGAATTTGCAAAGTGATATTTGGAAGCCCATAGAGGGCTATGGTGAAAAAGGAAATATCTTCCGTTAAAAACTGGAAAGAAGATTTCTGAGAAACTGCTTTGTGTCCTGTTAAGTCGTCTCACAGAGTTACAGCTTTCCCCTCCAGAAGCCCTTCGCTAAGACTGTTCTTGTGGAATTTGCAAAGTGATATTTGGAAGCCCATAGAGGGCTATGGTGGAAAAGGAAATTGCCTAAGATAAAAACTGAAAAGAAGCTTTCTGAGAAACTGCTTAGTATTCTGTTAATTCATCTCACAGAGATACAGCTTTTTCCTTAAGAAGCCTTTCGCTAAGACTCCTGTTGTGAAATTTGCAAAGTGATATTTAGAAGCCCATAGAGGTCTATGGTGAAAAATGAAATATCTTCAGTTAAAAACCGGAAAGAAGCTTTCTGTGAAACTGCTTTGTGTTCTGCTAATTCATCTGACAGAGTTACAGCTTTACCCTCAGGAAGCCTTTCACTAAGACTTTTCTTTTTGAATTTGCAAAGTGAAATTTTGAAGCCCATAGCGGGCAATGGTGAAAAACGCCATATCTTCCATTAAAAACCGTAAAGAAGCTTTCTGAGAAAGTGCTTTGTGTTCTGTTAGTTCATCTCACAGTGTTACAGCTATCCCCTCAAGAAGCCGTTCACTAAGACTATTCTTGTGAAATTTCCAAAGTGATATTTGGAAACCAATATTGGGCTATGGTGAAAAAGTAAATATCTTCAGTTAAAAACTGGAAAGAAGCTCTCTGAGATACTGCCGTGTGTTATGTTAATACATCTCACCAAATTACAGCTTTCCCCTCAAGAAGCCTTTCGCTAAGACGGTTCTAGTGGAATTTTC
>NW_027327311.1:0-15842 GCF_047675955.1 Chlorocebus sabaeus
ATTTTTGTTATTCTATGAATTCTGTACCTAAAGTTTCATACATTTATATCTATTAGTTCTTTTCCCTTTAAAAGTATTTCTGGTTTCGATTTTTTCTCAATATTGCTTTGGCCTTATCTCAAAAGTTTTGATATGTAATATTTCTGATGTTGCTATTTTCACATTTTAAAAAATTATGTTGTAGAATATCTCAAAGGATGTAACATGCCTTTTGCTGGAAATTTTTACCATACAAGCTGACAAAAAGACAAAAATGGAAACCACTTGTATGTAGTTGTATTATTGTCATGATTTTACACATATTTAATAACTGCAGCTTATATTTCCTCTTTGATATGAAATTTAAATATTTTTAAATGTTTCTATTTAAAAATTTGTTTCTTTGCTAGTTTTATTACGATGACAGCAGAGAATGTGATTTTATTTTTTCTTTATTTTTATTTTCTGCTGGCTGCAGCCTCAGCTGAAAGAGTGTGACTTCATGCTTCATTATGTTGGAAATTTAGTGAATTTTGTTTTGTGGCCCATAAATGACTAAATTTTATAAATGTTCAAGGATGATATGAAAGAGAATAAATTCTGTCTGTTTAGTACAAAATTTAATTTGTATATATTTAACTCAGTGTTACTAGTTACGTCTTCCAGATTATTTTTCATTTACCACATCAGGCAATGACAGTGCATTAATGTCATGGGATACCTTTATTTGTCCTTTTCTCTTTATGTTACATAAGTGGTAGTTAATGATTAATATGTCTTAATAAAAATGTATATGATGCTTACAGGCTTAAGTAAACGATGCCTCCTTTGATAACTAACATTTATAAAAAATTATTTGCCTCTCGTAAGTTTTTTATAATTCAGCTTTCTTTGATATAAATATTGCAATTCCTGATTTCCTGTTATTGCACTTGTTACCTTTTTCTACATTTTTCTATCCTGTTGCTCACCCGCAGTAAAAACTCTGTATTTGATGCATTTTTTCCTAAAGATATATTGTTTGAATTCGATTTTTGCCTAGTAAAGATTTTTTATCTTTAATAGACAAGTAAATTAATTTATATTTATTATTGTGATGTTCAGTTTTACTTAAGTCACCTTGTGCTGTTTTGTGTATGTGCAGACATGTGCTTGCTTGATAAATCCTTTCATTTCTTTTACAATAGGCGTATTGTTTTTGTGGTTTTATTTTCGTCACTATTCTGAAGGCATATATTCTGTTTTATATTCCACTAGATTTTCTATTTTTAATTTTTTAAAATATTATTTACTGTGTAAAGCTGCAGTTATAGTACCTGGCTTTGAATTCCAGTTCTCACATTTGCTAGCTGTGTGATCTTTGTTTCTTGCCCTTTCTGTGTCTGTTTCCTTAGCTGTAGATG
Organism: Chlorocebus sabaeus; assembly: GCF_047675955.1. Taxonomy (NCBI): domain Eukaryota; kingdom Metazoa; phylum Chordata; class Mammalia; order Primates; family Cercopithecidae; genus Chlorocebus; species Chlorocebus sabaeus. The sequence goes on from NW_027327311.1 coordinate 1,383, forward strand.
ATGAGTAATAAAAAGAGATTGTTAAATGGATTAATACACATAAAGTGCTTAGAAGAATTACGAGCATACAGGCTGGACATGGTGGCTCACACCTGTAATCCCGACACTTTGGGAGGCCAAGGTAAATGGATCATTGGAGTCCAGGAGTTTGAGACCAGCCTGGGCAACATGGCAAAATCTTGTTTCTACTAAAAATACACAACTTAGCCAGGCTTGGTGGCATGCAACTGTGGTCCCAAGTATGGAGAGCCAAGATGCCACTGTACGCCAGCCTGGGTGACAGAGAGAGACCCTGTCTCAAAAGAAAAAAAAGAAAGAAAAAGAATTACTAGCACTAGCACATAGTTAGAGTTCAATTAAGTCTACATTTTTTCCATTATTAATATTACCCTTATTGGCTGAGAGAGCAGTGGCTCACGCTTTTAATCCCACCACTTTGGGAGGCTGAGGTGGGTGGATGGATCGCTTGAGGTCAGGAGTTCAAGACCAGGCTGGTCAAGATGATGAAACCCCATCTCTACTAAAAATACAAAAATTAGCTGAGTGTGGTGGCGCATGCCTGTAACCCCAGCTACTCAGGAGGCTGAGGCGAGAGAATTGCTTGAACCTGGGAGGCGGAGGTTGCAGTGAGCCAAGATCGCATCACTGCACTCCAGCCTGGGCAACAGAGTGAGACTCTGTTTCAAAACAAACAAACAAACAAAAACAACAAAAAACCCTCATTGTTTTGTTCTAATTTTTAGAATGAAGGCAAAGTGGTATTTTTTGAATTTTCTCTGTTCAAGACTACACCTGTAAATACTTTCAATGAATTCTGCCTGTAGAAAGGTGATCAACTGTAAGTCTGCCTAGCTAGCCCCTTTTCATCTCTTTGATTATGACTTATCTATTTGCTTGCATCTCTTCTTCAAGAATAGGAAAAAATCTCTATATGAATCTGACTTTCTTTCAACTTTCTTTGCACCCTGAAATAGCTTCTCTAATGTGATCTATCACCAATTTGATACCTACCTTGTCAGTTCTCTTCTTTATTGCATTAATCTCGTTTTGATTTTGGTGTGTGTTTTCAGTTTCCTTGTTAGTCTTTTTATGTCCTCTCTCTCTCTCTCTCTCTCTTTCACTCTATGTTATGGAATCGTGTTGCTTATTCTTCTTAACCTGTCCTCTCCTGACCGTCCAGTGCTCCTGGTTGACAGAGGCCTTTTTTCCTGCATTCTCTTGAGGATGTGTCTTGACATTTTCTTCCAGTTGCTGTCACATGTCATTTTCAGCCATGTTCTTCCTCCAGATGCTCTTCTTCCTTGTACTTTAGGTTTGTTTTTGTTTTGTATTTTTCTGTTTTGCTAATACTATTTATCCATTTCTTAGGGTCGTCTTGCTGAAAGATGGAGCAATCCACCCAGATGTGCTTGCTCACCATGTAGACTCTTCCTGGCTTCAGTCACCCCCTTTATGACAATCAGCTCCTTCTGAGGTCTGCAGTGGAAGGCTGGTAGATACACAATGCTCCTAGTTCAAGTCCACTTTCAGCTGCCGTTCCTCTGACAGCCCTGCGTGGCTCTCAAGGTGCCACCTCCTACCCGCTATGTGGGTTCTTAAGAAATCTGCGTTGTCAGAGACCAAAATAACCTGAAGGACTTTAGGGGATTCTGTGCTTTCTGCCTCTTGCTTAGGTGCTGACCTCCAAGAACCATATGTCCTAAGAGAAAATACAAGATCACATGACTGCCCTGGCAGTCAGGCCTTTTTGCTTTTGCAATTATTTCCTGGGACTCGATTTCTCTGAATGGACCTAGACAAATGGTCAGGAGGGAACAGAAAATCTGAATTCTGTCCACCTCAGAAAGGACCAGGAAGCAACACCTGTCTATGTTAGGGTCCCCATAACTTTGATATCTGGCACCAACGTAAACTCTTGGCCTTCAGTCACAAATGAATCCCCAGCACTGTAAGGAGAGACTGATACCAGAAGGACAGGAGAAAGTGGCCTTGAGGAGGACAAGGGAGGCTTTTCTGGTGGAACCAACAAGTCACTCAAGACTGAAAGTTGTATCAGATTCTTTTCATCCCACACATCCATTTCTCAAATCTTAATTCTAGATCATTCATCTTTGTTCATTTTTGTTTCTTTTGCTGGGCCATCTTAATAGCGTCCTAATTAACTTGGCTTGTTCTTTGATATTGGTTGTCTCCACCTTTGTTCCACTTAGTGCTGAAGAAATGATTCTAAAAATTTTTAATTATTTGAATAATCTAAAGCATTTATATATTCTCTTATGACATTCTTCAATAAACCCCCTTCCCTATACCAAATGGCTGAGAAGGGTATACAAGGTCTATTGTCTATCGTTACATGGTTCCACCCTGATTTCCTTCTTTCTTTCCTTCCTTCCTTCCTTCCTTCCTTCCTTCCTTCCTTCCTTCCTTCCTTCCTTCCTTCCTTCCTTCCTCTTTCTTTCTTTTCTTTTCTTTTCTTTTCTTTCTTTCTTTCTTTCTTTCTTTCTTTCTTTCTTTCTTTCTTTCTTTCTTTCTTTTTTCTCTTTCTTTCTTTCTTCTCTCTCTCTCTTTCTCCCTTCCTTCCTTCCCTCCTTCCCTCCCTCCCTCCCTCCCTCCCTCCCTTCCTTCCTCCCTCCTTCCCTCCCTCCCTTTCTTTCTTTCTTTCTTTCTTTCTTTCTTTCTTTCTTTCTTTCTTTCTTTCTTTCTTTCTTTCTTTCTTTCTTTCTTTCTTCTCTCTCTCTCTCTCTCTCTTTCTTTCTTTCCTTTCTTTCTTTCTTCTTTTGAGACAGAGTCCCTCTCTGTCACCCAGGCTGGAGTGCAATGGTGCAATCTTGGCTCACTGCAAGCTCCACCTCCTGAGTTCAAGCTATTCTCCTGCCTCAGCCTCCTGAGTTGGGATTACAGGTGTGAGGCACCACGCCCAGCTAACTTTTGTAGTTTTAGTAGAGACATGATTTCACCATGTTGGCCAGGCTGGTCTCAAACTCCTGAACTCAGGTGGTCCGCCCGCCTCGGCCTCCCAGGCTGGGATTACAGGTGTGGGATTACAGGATTACACCACACCCACTCCCCACCCCGATTTTTTATTCTTATCTCTTCTGAATCTTATATAATTATGTACATATTAGAAGTAGATGACTTACCAGAAAATGCGCTCATAAGTAAATGAAAAAGCAACACGTTACAAGCAATTTGAAAATTTTCCATACAGGAGGTTTTTAAACAACTTTTAAGCACTTTCAAGCTTTCATCTGTAAAACTTTTCATCAGGTTTTTTAAAAATGTTTTCTATGCATGTACCTGGTCAGTTTACAATATTTATGTTTAATTTTATATTTTCAGTTTTTTGCAAATACTTCTGTAGTCCATATTAAAACAATGTACCAATTTTAATTTATTTTCCAAAGATTTAATTATATTTTGAATGTTGTCTCTAACTACATAAACCATATGAAAACAAATAAGCCCTAAAATGAATATTTCAGACTCTTAATTCACATATTGATAACTACTATGCATTACAGGGTTTTTTTTTTTTTTACAAATTTAACTAGTGTGCCTTTATTTTTAAATTCCTCATAATAAATATCACCTAATTTTTCTACTTGGTCATATTTTTACCTCAAAAAAATACCATCGCATTGATGTAACACTTTACGTGAAGAATATATAAGAATACTTATAACCCAGATAAAAGAATAGTTAATATTTTCTATTTGTTATTATTTGAGAAAATATTTTAAAATTTCAAAAAATATTAGAAAATTAAATAAAGTGGAAAAATTATCACCAGGATTTATTCTGAAATAAAACACTTTTTATTTAAGTTTATTTTTATTTAAATAAGTTTTAATTCCACAATAAAAGTTATTTTTTATTCTGAAATCCCTATGTTTGGCTAAATATTTGTTATAAATGGAAAATAGTTATAACTGGGTAGAATATAAAGTTAATTTATATAAAAATGGCAAAATAACTTAGAAAATTAACACCCCCCCCAAAAAAAATTTAGTAAGATCATGTATAGAAGATGTTAGCAACAATTTGAAACTACAAAAAAAGTAGAGGAAAATAAACAGAACAGCCTGCATAGGCAATTCTAAATACAGATATGAAGAATTACATGTTCACATACTTTGTGAAATTAATATTTGTCACACTAAATGATCAAGTGAAAAAAAGTGTCTAAAAATCTTTAGGTTGGATTGATATGTTGGATTTATTTGTCATCAAATAATGTAAGCTCTCATCATCCATCTAAAACTGTATACACCTGCCCCTCCATATTGCCTCTAATGTCTAACTTTTCTCTTCAGAGACAACCACTCAAAACACCTTTCATAACCACCTATGTGACTTGACATACGTACATGTACACAGATATGTGAACTTCCTTTATATAAATGGGATAATAGTATATGCATTATTATCAGGTCAGCTTGTTTTTAACTTCTTTCTGTTTCAGAGCATATTAATATTCTTTTTATTTTTTGCATAGTATTACATAGTATAAATGTATCACAGTTTATGTTTCTCTAATGTCTTTGTCTGTTTGTGGGTCTGTAACAAAATATTTGAGACTGGTTAAATTATAAAAATCAGAAATGTATTTCTCACAGTTCTGGAGGCTGAGGAGTCCAGATTAAGATGGCAGCAGGTTTGGTGTCTGCTGAGGGCTGCTTTCTGCTTCCAAGATGGTCTCTTGTTGCTGCATCCTCCGGAAGGGAGGAACACTATGTCCTCACATGGCAGAAGGGTTGGAAGGGAGCAAACCTACTCTCTCAAGCCCTTTATAAGGGCCCTAATGTCATCTTTAAGGGTTCTGCCCTCATGACTTAATCACCTTCTAAAAGCCCCAGCTTTTAATACAATTACATGAATGGTTAAGTTTCAATACAGGGATTTTTGGGAGGCACATTCAGACCATACCACCTAATGATTGCCATTAAGAATTTTCCCAATTTTCCTATTTTACAGTGTTCCTGTTTCCTCTATTACATCATTGTAGCAAATAATGTTCTTCAAAATACATTTTTTTGTGCACGTGCATTTTCAAAGATTGTTTTCCTAGAAGTGTTATTACTGATTTGAAGGATATGTCCAGTTCGAATTGTGGCAAAGAGTCATTGAAAATAAACTAAAACAGCCAGGTGCGGTGACTCACACATGTAGTCCAAGCACTTTGGGAGGTTGAGGTGGGTGGGTCACTTGAGGTCATGAGTTTGAGACCAGCCTGGCCAACATGGTGAAACCCCACGTTCACTAAAAATACAACATTTAGCCATGGTGGGAGGCTGAGGCAAGAGAATTGCTTGAATTTGGGAGGCGGAGGTTACAGTGAGCCAAGATTGTGCCATTGCAGTCTGCACTCCAGCCTGGGTGACAGAGTAAGACTCTGTCTCAAAAATAAATAAATAAATAAAATAAAACATTAAATGTGTCCTTTAATATTCTAATATTTTAAAATTACTGCCTCTCTTTAAAAGGGAATTTTCTATGTAATTCCAAGAATTATAAGCACTTAGAAAACCTACGAATAGGCTGGATGAGTATCTTCTTTTTCCTTTTTAGTAAATGAATCGTTCACTGTGATGTTGATATTAGATATTTGATTTGACGTTGAAATTATACTTAGAGGTTTGGGTTTTCTCTCTCTCTCTCTCTCTCTCTCTCTCTCTCTCTCTCTCTCGGTCTCTCTCTGTACGTGGTGTGTGCATGTGTGTGTGGTGTGTTTATGACTTGTGTCTGCACAAATATACACCTATACACAAATAAGTGGGAGCCCAGCAAGAGCAAATGGCAGGCACTCTTGACTTGGGTCATTCGAGGAGATTTAAATGAACTACTGTTTACAGAGTCATGGATGGGGCTTAGGAGACTAAACAGGATAGCACAATACCCTGGAAGAAGGCTTAAAGGACCAGGAAAGGGGAGCACTTTGTGAATTGAGAGAGAATAATTCGACGGAGTGGACTGTCTGACGAGTGTGGTTGCCTTCCTTGAGGGGCACAGCCATCTCTGGAGGCTCCACAGTGAGAGAGGAGGGATACATACCTGACTTGCACCCATCTTGCTCTGAGAGCTCCTGCTGTGGCCTCCTCTTGCTTAAACCTGTGTGAAAGGCAGAGACTGATGCAGCTCATAGCTTGTCCGTAATGATCTACCTCCTGGAGCAAAGTGCAGGGTGAAAACCAGAGGAGTGGCATCTGGGGCAACAAATAAAAGAGACACAACAGATGTGTTCTGAGTGTGTGTGTGTGTGTGTGTGTGTAATATTAGTTTTTTTTCCTTTGGCTTTAATAGCAGAATCACTTTTATAACAAAACCTTACAAAGAATACCAGTAGATGAAACACAAAAGCAAAGCTGTTTGGTTGAGACAAAGGCAGGGAAGCCTGGGACCCTACCTGAAGTGTGTCCCCCTATCTTCCTGCAACCTGGATAATATAGTATGAAAACTACTTCATTAGTGGGATATATTGTTACAGGCGCATGCAGTGAATGGAATGGAATATGGTACACCCTTACATCATCACCATGAAGAGTGTACAGACTAATCTAACAGACATTTTTGTTTTTGAAACTCTGAACTGAAAAACAATCTAATAAGCCACTTGTGGCATTCTACTTCCTTGAACATTATAGACTCATAGAACACTACAGACAGCCAAAAAGGGCCTTCTCCTGTAATATCATGGTATGATGAAGCCTTAATCATACATAAGATGAAAGCTCATACCTCTAAGGTACACTTGGTGAACTGTTTTATTATTATGGTGACATATAACAGCATGCTGACAAGGTATGCCATTTTTTGAAAGTTGTTGCTAATCAGAAGCAATAAATACAGAAGTAATCAACTTGTGTACAAACACGCTTATGATGTAAATAAACTGCTACCATATACACAGATCTAATAGTGTCTACTTTTATAAAATCTCTTAAGATGAAAAACCCTGGAAACTTCCCATTATGCACATTAGTTTTTATCATACATATAGTATTTGCAGTTTCAAATACAATACCCGTGTTATTTATTCCTGGGAAAGTAACTAAAGTCGAAAAAAATGAGAACTCCTAGTAGATAGTAAACTGTTTATTTATCTATAACCTCAGGGAAATGTTGGCAATTTGGAAGAAAGAAAAGAGAAGCAAAATATATTAAGTTAGCAGCTGCAACCTAAAACAATTCTTGCACCAAATACATTTGTCCCTTTATGAGTTATTATTGCAATTGTGAAAGGCCTTTATTACTACTCTCTGAATTTTATTCTATATATCAACTCTGTGTTGTGAATTGCGCGTGGCTTGCCCTTAGAGGTCGTGTGCCTTTAGTAAATGTCAGTATGATGACCTAAAAGAAATGGGATAGACTCATTCCAAGACATTTTGGCCCTGCTACTTCGGTATCTACCTGCCTTTGCAGGGTCTCAGTTTCGTCTTTCTTCACATGACCCCCTGGGTAGTATGTGTGGTCACCAGTAAGTGATGTAGATGAAACCTCTATGAAGGAATGGCATACACACAGACAGAGACTGCGAACAGTAAATCCTGAAAATCTTTCAGAATCATCAAGATTTCAAATGAGTTTTTTTAAAAAGAGATTTTTTTAAGGTAGCTCTTATCTTACTTTTTTCACCATATGATTATACAGTTGTGTGTGTGTGTGTGTGTGTGTGTGTGTGTTATACTCATCTGCTGTCTGTACCCCTGCCGGTCCTGGAGCAAACTCTTGTTCTTGGCTTCTTTTTTTTTTTTTTTTCACCAATGGTGCTTCTGATACTATTTATTCTTCTAGATCAGCACGGGCCAATATGGTAAAATTTGAATTTTAAATTTAAGTTAATTGAAATGAAACATAATGAAAAAAAATTCAACCTCCGAAGCTGCACCAGCCACATTCTAAATGCCCCATAGTCCCATGTGCCTTGTCGCTCCCATATGGGACAGAGCAGGGGTGGAAGACTTCTATCATCACAGAAAGTTCTCTTGGATGGCACTTTTCTAGACCTCCACACTGGCAGTTTTCCTTATAGCAAAAACCACTGTCTCTTTTATGATGTCTGTTACGAGACCAGACTCTTCTTTTATAATGTACCTTTTTCTCCTCCATTCTTCCCACTTCTACTATCCCCATAAAGTTCAGGTCCCATTACTCACCCTACGAATCATTGCTTGGTCTTACCTAATCTATTTCCTTCCAGCTTCCCTCCAGTCCAATCCCTTCCAGGTTCATTGCTGAGCTTCAATTAAAAATTCAAGAACAGTTGAAACGAGTTATCTCCCACATTGAACTCTATGGTCTTCAGAAACCTGCCCTTAACTTGGAATTCACACAGAAATAGAGCAGAAGAAGTTTCTTTAATTTTTTTTCATCAATTTTAAACTTGAAGAAAATCAAGTAATTCACCAGTATTGTTACTTCTTTCATCACTTTTATTATTAGTTAGATTCTAAAACCTGTATCTTAATATACATAACATATGCTGTGCAATAAATTAATTCATGATTAAATCCTCATATTTTACATTTGTTGCCTTGTATATAAAATGACCTTTGAAATAGTAATGTAGCACTAATTATGTTTTTCACTTGATGTAAAGTGCTTATAAACTACCTCACATAACTACAAATTAAACTACAGAGTAATACTTTGTATGTTGAATTCTTCTTTCCAAAAGCTCAGGGACCTTTAGAGAAATAATTTTATTAATCTTCACACATCTCTGAGATGAGATGGTTGGTTTTAATTATCCTTCCTTCTGCATTGGGAAAGCTGTACGGATGGCATTTATCACCGAAGTATACAGGCACGGTACCAAGAATGCTATGTTAATACAGAGTAGCATAAAGGCCGGAAAACCATCTCTTTCATCAAATATACATTATTGTTGAACATTTCAGAAGTTGCAAGCCGGTAGGAAATGAGCTGCCTTCTGTTCTGTTTAAGAGTACCAAACACCTCACTTGATCTGTTCAATATTATGATATAGTGATCAGATCTCCAGGGATGTAAGTCAGGGAATTTAGTACAGGACTTAAAAAATATGTGTGCCTTCTGCATCTCTTATCCTGGGTCCTCAGATCTGCCTTATTTTTACTTATGCTCAAGTTAATATCACATCCATCTCTTTGTTCTAATTATAAATTTAGGGCAACACAGATTACATAACCACCCTCTTCATTATTTTTCCATGAGCCTTGGTTCAGGAATGGAAACAAACCATAAATGCATATTAAAGAGAAGTTCCATTAGATAAATTAATAAAGGGATAACCCATCAGAGCAGACACTGCAAAGGTATTTTTATGTTTTTCTTCCCCCAGGGATTACACTAAATATTTCCAAGGAGTACACATATTTCCATTATATTTTCATTTCCTTTGAAGGTGTAGTCAGAGGTACAAAATAGCAAGACAGAGAAAGGAAACAGTTTGGGAACAGGTTGAATGGAGGAATACTATAGGAATTTTTAAATTCTTCATATAGGCACTAAGCCTATAGAGAGAGTTGAGAATTTATGGCAATTCCAAAGATACAGGCATAAATCTATGTAAAATAAAGACTAACCCATGGGTTGACTTTAGCAACTGAAGAATAGAGAGAAGAGCACATAGTAGAATGAACTGGCTCACAAGAATTATTAGTAATGTTCACAGAAAGGCATGCAGAAGCTGTGCCTTATACACATGGATATACTTCATACAAACAAAAAGGCCAAATATATTGAAATATGACTGCAGAAATAAAGGTATGTAGCTAAACATATCGATAAACAATATTATTGTCAAACATAGTAAAAGAGAGAAAATAAACCAAAGGTACTCTGCTGTTCTACATGTAATTTTCCTAAATTAATATTGTTCATGGAATTACATAGGGACTTATTATTGTTATTATTATTTTGAGACGGAGTCTTGCTCTGTTGCCCAGGCTGGAGTGCAGTGGCGCAATCTTGGCTCACTGCAAGGTCTGCCAGGGACTTATTTTTAAAGAGATTTGTTAATATTTGAATGTGGGAACGTTTAGTGAATGCTTCACTTTTCTTTCAAATTCTTCATTTTACACTTTATTCATTAGTAGCAGAGCACAAAGATGGTGATGAACTATGGGAATTCTGAATGAAGGTCTGAAATTTCAAGTTCTTAGCAACCTTTACTGAGGTACGTCTTCCCCAAAGGTTGGTTGCTTTGACAGGGTCAGTGACACACACTTCTCTTCGATGATACTCCAGGACAAAGTGAGCAGCCTGTGGCCTAGGGATAGTCTGAAGAAATGAAAACAGGAGACAATTAAGCCGCAGGTGGAGAAACCCAGTGAAAACGATTGTAAGTTATCACCAAGCTGAGGAAGGATGCTAAGACTTGGAGCTCTCATTCCAGCAACAACTCCCAAACTTAGTGTCTGAAGGCATTAAACATTTGTTACGTCTTAGTGGGTTAGGAATCTGGGAGCAGATTAGCTGGGTGGTTTTGGTTTAGGATCTCTTAAGAGTTTGCAAGCAAAGGTCTTGGCTGGGGCTGCAGTCATCTCAAGGCTCATAGGCAGAGGATGCTCTTCTAAGCCCACTCGCAAAGCGCTGGTAGACCTCAAGGGCACTTAGGTGGACCTCTCTTCAAGGCTGCTTCGCAGCAGGGCAACTGTTTTCTTCCAGAGCAAGTGACCCAAGAGAGAGCAGAACACAGAACCCAAGATAGAAGCCACTTTTTCTCTAGAGCCTCATCTTAAAAGTGACTTCCCATCACTTCTGTCATATTCTATTTGTTAGACTTTAATTAATATGTACAGCAGGCCCTCAGAGGGAGGAAATGACACAAGAGTGTGAGTAGCACTGAGGTAGGTAGATTATTAGGGCCATTGTAGGTGCTGCCTACCACAAGGACACTGTTGTTACTTTTGTATATTTTGTGTCTGGTAACTCAAAATTTTCAGAGAATTCAAGGTACATGCTTTAAATTCAATCTGCACAGCAACTCTTTGAGGTCATCAGGGTGGTTCTTGGAGCTGGGTCATTTTGTACTCAAGCAAAATGGGACTCAGTGAGATTAAGTAACCTGTTTAATCGCAACCAGTAGAAAATAAAAGTAGATTCAGGTTTTCTAATTCAAAGTTTTCCCATATTTTGAAATTAAAGTTGATGGCATCCCATGAGATATTTTCAATCTAATGGGAAAAAAAATGTGAAAATGAAGTGCCAGGTTGGTTGTAGTTCAGGACTGGGGGACAGGAGGTGGGGTGAAAAAAGGACCCAAGAGCTTGATGTGGAGGTTAGTGATTTATTTATTTTGAGTAAATCAGAAGGGAAAATCATTTTAGGTCTATCCGTAGAGATTTAACACAACAGGATGGAAACGTCAGAATTATGTCTTTAATACAAATAGATAATTTGGGGATACATAATGGAGAATGGCTTATACCAAGTAGCTAATCAGGTACTTGCAGCATGGTGAATTATGGGTTTGGAATTTTGTTTTGCAATCACGCTTGTATGATGTTGTATTAATGTTATGGATTTTGAATTGAATAATGGAGTTGTAAATTGCAGTTGGGGACTCACAAGTGTCCTTTTCATTATGTGTTTATGAATGATTGTTGCCTAAAGAGCGTACATCTTGTGGTGTCCTTGTGAAGTACCAAAGAATAGGGGCCTCCCTAGGTAGGGAAAACCACCATGATGCTTGTGATATGAGGTTAGATGAGAGTTTCCCTCCCTTGGCACTAGTGACCTTTTGGGCTGGATGACTATTTGTTGTGGGTGCTGTCCTATGCATCATGAGATATTTGGCCGCCTCCCTGGCCTCTATTTATTAGATGCTAGTAACACCCCTGCTCTCTCTCTCTCTCTCTCTCTCTCTCTCTCTCTCTCTCTCTCTCTCTCACACACACACACACACACACACACAGTTTCAATGTATGTTGCTATTTTATTGCTGTAAATCTGCCACATGCCATCCTGCTGAGAATACTGGGCTTTATGTCAATCTTACCTTCATTCATTACTTCTGCAATAAAGGAAGGGATATAGGTTAGATGTTGGAAAGTTCTGTAAAAGCTGTGACCATCTGTAACCTCGAATGACTGCAGATGCGTCCTTCGGTCCAGACCTGGGGTTTGCTGGTTAACTAGGCAATAACTGGAAGCGACAGGAGAACGATGCCAGCAGATGACTAATTATATGTGCATGTTTTGGATTTGGGCAGCATTTTATGAGAGGGAGGGCTCTTATGAGGCCTATAATTAGATTTCTTTTCTTGTTGCTAAAACTGATTCTGGAGAATGTGGCTTGGGTGGGCAGCAAAGTAGGCTTTCTATTACTGAACTCTACTAATGATAGTCTCACCCACCCAGGACCAGGCAGTATAGGATGCTGCTGGGGGTCTGCTCCTATAAAGCGATTGGCAGGGGAGAGCCAAGGAGAATGACTGCTTCCTGTGGGGAGTTACAAGAAAGTAGAGTGAGCTGGTAGAAACTAGAGGGATGGGGAAGAAGCATTTCCTTTTAATGCTTATCAACATTGTTATTCTCCTTCATGGAGATTTAGTCTATCAATGTCATTTCCAAAATAAATTATATTTTCTTTCAGAGAGGTCCAAGAGTCAATCTCATGGATTCCTCTAAAAAGTATAAGAGCAGTAGTAACCTGGGATCATGGTTCTGTGAGATAAATCAGGGTCTTGGAGTCCTTTGGTGAGAAATAAAGTAAATGGGTAATTAAACTTGCCTTTCATCTAAATCGGATTAATTGCCCAATGCAATTGGATCCTAGATGATTATAAGTGAAACGTGCACTTCTAAGAAATGGTCCTAAGGACATCAGTCCCAATAATATTACAACAGTGGGAAAATATGATTTTTTTCAAGATAAAATCATTGCTGCCCTTCCTTCCAGGAAAAACAAATGATGAGGATATCCATGTAAACAAAAGTACGACATTCCCTGTGTGGAGCTGGAGGGACAAGTTAAAGGAAAAACTTGTGATTTGGGTCATAGAACATTCCTTTGAACAAAGAAGAACGTTGATAAACACACATGCCCCAAACTTGGAACAAAGTGAATTATTGAAACCAGGGGCAGATGTAGAGCAGATAAAACACACCAGGCACCAACATGGAAGCAACATGAACTCTGCTCTGTAGCAGATGATACATCAAACTCAGAGCCGCGTTTTCAACCCAGCATGGCTCACGTATTTAAAGAGGGAATGATTAGAATGAAATTTGCACTTTAATATATGTGGTCCTTATTAATCCTGGTCAAATCAGGGAAGCAAATCTTTTTCCAAATCCGTTGAGCTAAAATCTAGGCAGCAAAATTTCTTCCATTTGCACAATTTCCTCCTCTTCCACCCCACTACAAATATGAGATACAGTGAAATGACAGAATACAGATAAGCAAACAGAACCAAACATTCCATCTAGAAAACGGAATTTTCTGAATGTGATTAAATTGTACAAAGTCCTAAATGTTATAATGAGTGTTCACCAGCCTCCTGAAATGTATCAGGGCATATTTCATAAACACAATGGTGGCCACCCAAAGAGTGAGCAAAGAGGAAGTAAGTACAAGGCCAAAAACAGCATAAACAATTGAAAAGGGCTGAAATTCTAGGAGTGAGGCAAGGAACTTCTATTACAAACCAAAAATACAGGGACAGTTGAAGCAAAGTGACCCTCTTTTCATTTAGAGAGGGATAGAGAAGTGTAGCAACCTAGTTGGAAGCTCACCATTACCATTCTGAGTTTCTGACCAATGCCAGTCACCAGTGCTTTGGAAGAGCCAAAATTCTGTCTACATAATGAGGAACTATAGAGTGAAGGGTGGAGAGAATAGGATGGGACCAATGAGGTATGTGTTTTATTCTCAGTTTATAGAGGAGGAGACTGAGGATCAGAGGGGTTGGGTCATTTAGCCAGTCATGTACCATTAATTGGTATTAGAGCCATGCTGGTCTGTTCACAAAACTTCCTTCTTCTGCTCTCTCATATAGTTGACACTGTTAGAGAAAACTCTCCATTCTTCCCCTGATCTTGGGGGTATTAGGAATTCACAAATTATCCACAGAGGCTGGAGTGCAAGACTTCAACCTGTGCAAGTGTGTGAGAATGTGTGTGCATGCACATGTATGTATACACATGTATGTGTGCACGTGTATGTGTGTGTGTGGATATGATAGATTTTATTCATGTAACTTCTTACTCTGGAGTGACTCAGAGCATCATTTTCTCTATCAATCTTCTTTCTTATGTGTCTAATATATTCATTTTGGAATTAGCATTTGAAAAATACCTTATATATCAGGGATGTACTTTTTGTAACCAGATTCATCAAATTCTGTTCCCAAATTTCCCATAAGAAAGCTTGTAGGGGTCATGGAGCAACGAGACAAAGACTGAGCTGTGCTGGTTCCCAGACCTTTGTGGACACTGTAAATTCAGACCAGTTTAATTATCAGCCAGTTTGTTA
>NW_027327312.1:0-15835 GCF_047675955.1 Chlorocebus sabaeus
AGAACACAAAGCAGTTTGTCAGAAAGCTTCTTTTCGCTTTTTATGTTAGGATATTTCCTTTTTCACCATAGCTCTATGGGCTTCCAAATATCACTTTGCAAAATCACCAAGAACAGTCTTAGCGAAAGGCTGCTTGTGGGGAAAGATATAACTCTGTGAGATGAATTAACAGGACACAAAGCACTTTCTAAGAAAGCTTCTTTCCAGGATTTAACGGAAGATATTTCCTTTTTCACCATAGACCTCTATGGGCTTCAAAATATCATCTTGTAAATTCCACAAGTAGAGTCTTATGGAAAGGCATCTTGAGGGGAAAGCTGTAACTCTGTGAGATTAATTAATGGAACACAAAGCTGTCTCTCAGAAAGCTTCTTTCCAGTTTCTTAAGGAAGATATTTTCTCTTTCACCATAGCCATCTATGGGCTTCCAAATATCACTTTGCAAATTCCACAAGAACAGTCTTAGGGAAAGGCTTCTTAAGTGGAAAGCTGTAACTCTGTGACATGAATTAACAGAACACAAGTCAGTTTCTCAGAAAGATTCTTTACAGTTTTTCATGGAAGATATTTTCTTTTTCATCATTGCCCTCTATGGGCTTCCTAATATTACTTTCCAAATTTCACAAGAACAGTCTTAGTGAACGGCTTCCTGAGGGGAAAGCTGTAACTCTGTGAGATGAACTAACAGAACACTAAGCAGTTTTTCAGAAAGTTTCTTTTCGGTTTTTATCTTAGTGTATTTCCTTTTTCACCATAGCCCCTTTGAGCTTCCAAACATCACTTTGCAGTTTCCACAAGAACAGTCTCAGTGAAAGACTTCTTGAGGGGAAAGCTGTAACTCTGTGACATGAATTAACAGAACACAAAGCAGTTTGTCAGAAAGCTTCTTTCCAGTTTTTAACTGAAGATATTTCCTTTTTCACCATAGTCCTCTATGGGCTTCCAAATATCACTCTGCAAATTCCACAAGAGCAGTCTTAGCGAAAGGATTCTTGAGGGGAAAGCGGTAATTGTGTGAGATGAATTAAGAGAATACAAAGCAGTCTCTCAGAAAGCTTCTTTCCAGTTTTTAACTGAAGATATTTCCTTTTTCACCATGGCCCTTTATGGGCTTCCAAATATCACTTTGCAAATTCCACAAGATGAGTCTTCGCGAAAGGCTTCTTTTTTATTTATTTATTTATTTATTTATTTATTTAAATTTATTTATCATTATTAAACTTCAACTTGTAGGGTACATGTGCACAACGTGCAGGTTTGCTACATATGTATACTTGTGCCATGTTGGTGTGCTGCACCCATCAACTCGTCATTTACATCAGGTATAACTCCCAATGCAATCCCTCCCCGCTCCCCCCTCCCCATGATAGGCCCCGGTGTGTGATGTTCCCCTTCCCGAGTCCAAGTGATCTCATTGTTCAGTTCCCGCCTATGAGTGAGAACATGCGGTGTTTGGTTTTCTGTTCTTGTGATAGTTTGCTGAGAATGATGGTTTCCAGCTGCATCCATGTCCCTACAAAGGACACAAACTCATCCTTTCTTATGGCTGCATAGTATTCCATGGTGTATATGTGCCACATTTTCTTAATCCAATCTCTCACTGATGGACATTTGGGTTGATTCCAAGTCTTTGCTATTGTGAATAGTGCTGCAATAAACATACGTGTGCATGTGTCTTTATAGCAGCATAATTTATAATCCTTTGGGTATATACCTAGTAATGGGATGGCTGGGTCATATGGTACATCTAGTTCTAGATCCTTGAGGAATCGCCATACTATTTTCCATAATGGTTGAACTAGTTTACAATCCCACCAACAGTGTAAAAGTGTTCCTATTTCTCCACATCCTCTCCAGCACCTGTTGTTTCCTGACATTTTAATGATCGCCATTCTAACTGGTGTGAGATGGTATCTCATTGTGCTTTTGATTTGCATTTCTCTGATGGCCAGTGATGATGAGCATTTTTTCATGTGTCTGTTGGCTGTATGAATGTCTTCTTTTGAGAAATGTCTGCTCATATCCTTTGCCCACTTTTTGATGGGGTTGTTTGTTTTTTTCTTGTAAATTTGTTTGAGTTCTTTGTAGGTTCTGGATATTAGCCCTTTGTCAGATGAGTAGATTGCAAATATTTTCTCCCATTCTGTAGGTTGCCTGTTCACTCTGATGGTAGTTTCTTTTGCTGTGCAGAAGCTCTTTAGTTTAATGAGATCCCATTTGTCAATTTTGGCTTTTGCTGCCGTTGCTTTTGGTGTTTTAGACATGAAGTCTTTGCCCATGCCTATGTCCTGAATGGTACTACCTAGGTTTTCCTCTAGGATTTTTATGGTATTCGGTCTAACATTTAAGTCTCTAATCCATCTTGAATTAATTTTCATATAAGGAGTAAGGAAAGGATCCAGTTTCAGCTTTCTACTTATGGCTAGCCAATTTTCCCAGCACCATTTATTAAATAGGGAATCCTTTCCCCATTTCTTGTTTCTCTCAGGCTTGTCAAAGATCAGATGGCTGTAGATGTGTGGTATTATTTCTGAGGACTCTGTTCTGTTCCATTGGTCTATATCTCTGTTTTGGTACCAGTACCATGCTGTTTTGGTTACTGTAGCCTTGTAGTATAGTTTGAAGTCAGGTAGCGTGATGCCTCCAGCTTTGTTCTTTTGACTTAGGATTGTCTTGGAGATGCGGGCTCTTTTTTGGTTCCATATGAACTTTAAAGCAGTTTTTTCCAATTCTGTGAAGAAGCTCATTGGTAGCTTGATGGGGATGGCATTGAATCTATAAATTACCTTGGGCAGTATGGCCATTTTCACGATATTGATTCTTCCTATCCATGAGCATGGTATGTTCTTCCATTTGTTTGTGTCCTCTTTTATTTCACTGAGCAGTGGTTTGTAGTTCTCCTTGAAGAGGTCCTTTACATCCCTTGTAAGTTGGATTCCTAGGTATTTTATTCTCTTTGAAGCAATTGTGAATGGAAGTTCATTCCTGATTTGGCTCTCTGTTTGACTGTCACTGGTGTATAAGAATGCTTGTGATTTTTGCACATTAATTTTGTATCCTGAGACTTTGCTGAAGTTGCTGATCAGCTTAAGGAGATTTTGGGCTGAGACAATGGGGTTTTCTAAATATACAATCATGTCGTCTGCAAACAGGGACAATTTGACTTCTTCTTTTCCTAACTGAATCCCCTTGATTTCTTTCTCTTGCCTGATTGCCCTAGCCAGAACTTCCAACACTATGTTGAATAGGAGTGGTGAGAGAGGGCATCCCTGTCTTGTGCCAGTTTTCAAAGGGAATTTTTCCAGTTTTTGCCCATTCAGTATGATATTGGCTGTGGGTTTGTCATAAATAGCTCTTATGATTTTGAGGTACGTTCCATCAATACCGAATTTATTGAGCGTTTTTAGCATGAAGGGCTGTTGAATTTTGTCAAAAGCCTTTTCTGCATCGATTGAGATAATCATGTGGTTCTTGTCTTTGGTTCAGTTTATATGCTGGATTACGTTTATTGATTTGCGAATGTTGAACCAGCCTTGCATCCCAGGGATGAAGCCCACTTGATCATGGTGGATAAGCTTTTTGATGTGCTGCTGAATCCGGTTTGCCAGTATTTTATTGAGGATTTTTGCATCGATGTTCATCAGGGATATTGGTCTAAAATTCCCTTTTTTTGTTGTGTCTCTGCCAGGCTTTGGTATCAGGATGATGTTGGCCTCATAAAATGAGTTAGGGAGGATTCCCTCTTTTTCTATTGATTGGAATAGTTTCAGAAGGAATGGTACCAGCTCCTCCTTGTACCTCTGGTAGAAATCAGCTGTGAATCCATCTGGTCCTGGACTTTTTTTGGTTGGTAGGCTATTAATTATTGCCTCAATTTCAGAGCCTACTATTGGTCTATTCAGGGATTCAACTTCTTCCTGGTTTAGTCTTGGAAGAGTGTAAGTGTCCAGGAAATTATCCATTTCTTCTGGATTTTCCAGTTTATTTGCATACAGGTGTTTATAGTATTCTCTGATGGTAGTTTGTATTTCTGTGGGGTCAGTGGTGATATCCCCTTTATCGTTTTTAATTGCGTCAATTTGATTCTTCTCTCTTTTCTTCTTTATTAGTCTTGCTAGTGGTCTGTCAATTTTGTTGATCTTTTCAAAAAACCAACTCCTGGATTCATTGATTTTTTGGAGGGTTTTTTGTGTCTCTATCTCCTTCAGTTCTGCTCTGATCTTAGTTATTTCTTGCCTTCTGCTAGCTTTCGAATGTGTTTGCTCTTGCTTCTCTAGTTCTTTTAATTGCGATGTTAGAGTGTCAATTTTAGATCTTTCCGGCTTTCTCTTGTGGGCATTTAGTGCTATAAATTTCCCTCTACACACTGCTTTAAATGTGTCCCAGAGATTCTGGTATGTTGTATCTTTGTTCTCATTGGTTTCAAAGAACATCTTTATTTCTGCCTTCATTTCGTTATGTACCCAGTAGTCATTCAGGAGCAGGTTGTTCAGTTTCCATGTAGTTGAGCGGTTTTGATTGAGTTTCTTAGTCCTGAGTTCTAATTTGATTGCACTGTGGTCTGAGAGACAGTTTGTTATAATTTCTGTTCTCGTACATTTGCTGAGGAGTGCTTTACTTCCAATTACGTGGTCAATTTTGGAGTAAGTACGATGTGGTGCTGAGAAGAATGTATATTCTGTTGATTTGGGGTGGAGAGTTCTATAGATGTCTATTAGGTCTGCTTGCTGCAGAGTTGAGGTCATTTCCTGGATATCCTTGTTAACTTTCTGTCTCGTTGATCTGTCTAATGTTGACAGTGGAGTGTTGAAGTCTCCCATTATTATTGCACGGGAGTCTAAGTCTCTTTGTAAGTCTCTAAGGACTTGCTTTATGAATCTGGGTGCTCCCGTATTGGGTGCATATATATTTAGGATAGTTAGCTCTTCCTGTTGAATTGATCCCTTTACCATTATGTAATGGCCTTCTTTGTCTCTTTTGATCTTTGATGGTTTAAAGTCTGTTTTATGAGAGACTAGTATTGCAACCCCCGCTTTTTCTTGTTCTCCATTTGCTTGGTAAATCTTCCTCCATCCCTTTATTTTGAGCCTATGTATGTCTCTGCGTGTGAGATGGGTCTCCTGAATACAGCAGACTGATGGATCTTGACTCTTTATCCAGTTTGCCAGTCTGTGTCTTTTAATTGGAGCATTTAGTCCATTTAAATTTAAGGTTAAGATTGTTATGTGTGAACTTGATCCTGCCATTATGATATTAACTGGTTATTTTGCTCAATCGTTGATGCAGTTTCTTCCTAGCCTTGATTGTCTTTACATTTTGGCATGTTTTTGCAATGGCTGGTACCGGTTGTTCCTTTCCATGTTTAGTGCTTCCTTCAGGGTCTCTTGTAAGGCAGGCCTAGTGGTGACAAAATCTCTAAGCATTTGCTTATCTGTAAAGGATTTTATTTCTCCTTCACTTATGAAACTTAGTTTGGCTGGATATAAAATTCTGGGTTTAAAATTCTTTTCTTTAAGAATGTTGAATATTGGCCCCCACTCTCTTCTGGCTTGAAGAGTTTCTGCCGAGAGATCTGCTGTTAGTCTGATGGGCTTCCCTTTGTGGGTAACCCGACCTTTCTCTCTGGCTGCCCTTAAGATTTTTTCCTTCATTTCAACTTTGGTGAATCTGGCAATTATGTGTCTTGGAGTTGCTCTTCTCGAGGAGTATCTTTGTGGCGTTCTCTGTATTTCCTGGATTTGAATGTTGGCCTGCCCTACTAGGTTGGGGAAGTTCTCCTGGATGATATCCTGAAGAGTGTTTTCCAACTTGGTTCCATTTTCCCCCTCACTTTCAGGCACCCCAATCAGACGTAGATTTGGTCTTTTTACATAATCCCATACTTCTTGCAGGCTTTGTTCATTTCTTTTTCTTCTTTTTTCTTTTGGTTTCTCTTCTCGCTTCATTTCATTCATTTGATCCTCCATCGCTGACATTCTTTCTTCCAGTTGATCGAGTCGGTTACTGAAGCTTGTGCATTTGTCACGTATTTCTCGTGCCATGGTTTTCGTCTCTTTCATTTCATTTGTGAGCATCTCTGCATTAATGACTCTAGCCATCAATTCTTCCACTTTTTTTTCAAGATTTTTAGTTTCTTTGCGCTGGGTACGTAATTCCTCCTTTAGCTCTGAGAAATTTGATGGACTGAAGCCTTCTTCTCTCATGTCGTCAAAGTCATTCTCCGTCCAGCTTTGATCTGTTGCTGGCGATGAGCTGCGCTCCTTTGCCGGGGGAGATGCGCTCTTATTTTTTGAATTTCCAGCTTTTCTGCCCTGCTTTTCCCCCATCTTTGTGGTTTTATCTGCCTCTGGTCTTTGATGATGGTGATGTACTGATGGGGTTTTGGTGTAGGTGTCCTTCCTGCTTGATAGCTTTCCTACTAACAGTCAGGATCCTCAGCTGTAGGTTGTAGCTGTAGGAGATTGCTTGAGGTCCACTCCAGACCCTGTTTGCCTGGGTATCAGCAGCAGAGGCTGCAGAAGATAGAATATTTCTGAACAGCGAGTGTACCTGTCTGATTCTTGCTTTGAAAGCTTCCTCTCAGGGGTGTACTCCACCCTGTGAGGTGTGGGGTGTCAGACTGCCCCTAGTGGGGGATGTCTCCCAGTTAGGCTACTCAGGGGTCAGGGACCCACTTGAGCAGGGAGTCTGTCCCTTCTCAGATCTCAACCTCCATGTTGGGAGATCCACTGCTCTCTTCAAAGCTGTCAGACAGAGTCGTTTGCGTCTGCAGAGCTGCTGCGTTTGTTATTGTTTATTGTGCCCTGTCCCCAGAGGTGGAGTCTACAGAGACAGGCAGGTTTCCTTGAGCTGCTGTGAGCTCCACCCAGTTCGAGCTTCCCAGCAGCTTTGTTTACCTACTTAAGCCTCAGCAATGGCGGGCGCCCCTCCCCCAGCCTCGCTGCTGCCTTGCCGGTAGATCACAGACTGCTGTGCTAGCAATGAGGGAGGCTCCGTGGGTGTGGGACCCTCCCGGCCAGGTGTGCCCTGGCTAGGAAAAGGGATTCCCTTCCCCCTTGCGCTTTCCAGGTGAGGCAATGCCTCGCCCTGCTTCAGATCTCGCTGGTCAGGCTGCAGCAGCTGACCAGCACCAATCGTCTGGCACTCCCCAGTGAGATGAACCCAGTACCTCAGTTGAAAATGCAGAAATCACCGGTCTTCTGTGTCGCTCGCGCTGGGAGTTGGAGACTGGAGCTGTTCCTATTTGGCCATCTTGCTCCGCCCCTCCTCAGTTGAAAATGCAGAAATCACCGGTCTTCTGTGTCGCTCGCGCTGGGAGTTGGAGACTGGAGCTGTTCCTATTCAGCCATCCGCGAAAGGCTTCTTGAGGGGAAAGCTGTAACTCTGTGAGATTAATTAATGGAACACAAAGCAGTCTCTCAGAAAGCTTCTTTCCACCTTTTTAGGAAGATATTTCCTTTTTCACCACAGCTCTCTATGGGCTTCCAAATATCTCTTTGCAAATTACACAAGAACAGTCTTAGGGTAAGGCTTCTTGAGTGGAAAGTTGTAACTCTGTGACACGAATTAACAGAACACAAGGTAGTTTCTCAGAAAGATTCTTTACAGTTTTTAATGGAAGATATTTTCTTTTTCACCATAGCCCTCTATGGGCTTCCAAATATTACTTTCCAAATTTCCCAAGAACAGTCTTATTGAACGGCTTCCTGAGGGGAAAGCTGTAACCCTGTGAGATGAACTAACAGAACACTAAGCAGTTTCTCAGAAAGCTTCTTTTCAGTTTATATCTTAGGATATTACCTTTTTCACCATAGCCTTCTAAGGTCTTCCAAATATCCCTTTGCAAATTCCACAAGAACATTCTTAGGGAAAGGCTTCTTGTGGGGAAAGCTGTAACTCTGTGAAATGAATTAACAGAACACAAAGCAGTTTCTCAGAAAGCTTCTTTCCAGTTTTTAACTGAAAATGTTTCCTTTTTCACCGTAATCCTCCATGGCCTTCCAAATGTGACTTTGCAAATTCCAAAAGAACCGCCATCGCGAAAGTCTTCTTGAGGGGAAAGCTGTAACTCTGTGAGATAAATTGACAGAACACAAAGCAGTTTCTCAGAAAGCTTCCTTTCAGTTTTTATCTTAGGATACCTCCTTTTTCACCATAGCCCTCTGTGGGCTCCCAAATATCACTTTGCAAATTCCACAAGAACAGTCTTAGGGAAAGGCTTCATGAGGGGAAAGCTGTAAGTCTCTGAGATGAATTAACAGAACACAAAGTAGTTTCTCAGAAATCTTCTTTCCAGATTATAACGTAAGATACTTCCTTTTTCACCCTAGCCCCCTATGGGCTTCCAAATATCCCTTTTCAAATTCCACAAGATCAGCGTTAGCTAGAAGTTTATTGAGGTGAAATTTTTAACACTGTGAGATGAATTAACAGAACACAGAGCAGTTTCTCAGAAAGCTTCTTTACACTTTTTAACAGAAGATATTTTCTTTTTCACCATAGCCCTCTATGGGCTTCCAAATATCACTTTGCAAATTCCACAAGAACAGTCTTAGCGAAAAGCTTCTTGAGGTGAAAGATGTAACTCTGTGAGATGAATTAACAGAACACAAAGCAGTTTCTCAGAAAGCTTCTTTCCTGTTTCTAACGGAAGTTATTTCCTTTTTCACCGTAGCCCTCTATGGGCTTCCAAATATCACTTTGCAAATTCCAGAAGAACAGTCTTAGCGAAAAGCTTCTTGAGGAGAAAGCTGTATCTCTGTGAGATGAATTAACAGAACACAATGCAGTTTCTTAGAAGGGTTCTTTTCAGTTTTTATCTTAGGATATTTCCTATTTCACCATAGCCCTCTATGGGCTTCCAAATATCACTTTGCAAATTCCACAAGAACAGCTTTAGCAAAAGGCTTCCTGAGGGGAAAGCTGTAACTCTCTGAGATGAATTAACAGAACACAAAGCAGTTTCTCAGAAAGCTTCTTTCCAGTTTTTAACAGAAGATATTTCCTTTTTCACCATATCCTTCTATGGCTTTCCAAATATCACTTTGAATTTCCACAAGAACAGTCTTAGCGAAAGGCTTCTTGAGGGGAAAGCTGTAACTCTCTGAGATGAATTAACAGAACACAAAGCAGTTTCTCAGAAAGCTTCTTTCCACTTTTTTTTTTTAATATTACATGCTTAATTTCTTTTTTATTTATATAATTTTGTGTAACAATCACTCATGAAATATCAGAATTCTTATTACTTAGTACATAAAGAATATTCAACAACTATTGTTGCCGTAGAAAGCTAGTCAAGTACGAGCAGGGCAGGAGAGGGCTCCCCTCTTCCACACACCAAATGTGTTGGGAGACCCTCAGTTGATGGTCAAGGGGTTGTTAACTGTTTCTCTAAAGTAGTAATTGGTCATACCTGGCGTCAAGGAAAGGCAGGCTTCTAATAGAAAACACCTGAAACTGATCAGCAAATTCCCAATGAGATCTCAGGAGTGAGGAGAAGTAAGGCAAGATCCCGGAAGTATGCCAATGTATAAAACCCCAAGTCAAGAAGTCAAGCTGTGCACTTGGCTTCTCAAGTCTCCCACTTGGTCCTCTTCCAGGTTGTACTTCCCTTCTTTTCCTTTCTGTTTTAAAGCCTTTTAATAAACCTTCACTCCTGCTCTGAGAATTACCTCTGTCTCACTTTCTGCCTTATGCCCCTTAGTGGAATTCCTTCTGAGGAAGCAAGAATGGAGGGAGCTGCAAACCTATACAGATTCGTCGCCAATGTCTCCAGAACTCGGATGTCTTCCACAGGTAATAACATTGCTTTAAATATTTTTCATAATTATATCATGCTAAAAAACTAAGTATAACAGTGTCAAATACAAATACAATTAAAGCTTTTTGAATTCTATTTTACTTTACAAGGTTTTTTAAATCAAGTATGATTTTTCCTGGTGCAATTAAATTATAATTCTTTTCATATTTATATTTAATCATTTTATATAGAATTATTTTATATTTCTAGTACTTATTATTCTAGTATATCTCTTTTAGGCTTACTTTATGTCTCCCTTTTATAAAAATAAGTAAAATATATATTTGATACATTACAATAACTTAGCAAAATGCTCAGGTATAATGCTATTTAAAAATTAATATACCATATTTATATAATAATGCTATAATTTTCTCATAAAATAATAAATCTTTTTAATGTTTGAAATTATAGGATGATAAGTGGTCTTTAATTTATTCCCCTTGTTTGAATTTTCAGTAGTGAATATGTTCTTTCAAAAATATTTTTATGATAAATTCCAAATGCATACAATAGTGGATTACCTCTAGGTACTCATCATTCATTTCACCAACATCAACACTTGTCCAATTCCTTTTGTCTTCACTCACTTCTCCCCTTTTCCCCCAACCGCATTCCTGCCACAACTGCTGACTCAAACCGTTCAAAGGATTGTTTGGTCAATCCTTTTGTAACAATTTAGTTATGTGCTTTTCCTAAAAAATAAGTGGTAGATTATTTTTTATTTTTTATTTTTTAAAATTATTTATTTCAATTTTGTGGGTATATAGTAGATATATGTATTTATGGGGTGCATGAGATGTTCTGATTCAGGCATGCAATGAATAATAATCACATCATGTAAAATGGGGTATCCATTCTCTCAAGCATTTATCCTTTGTGTTACAAGCAATCCAATTAGACTCTTTTAGTTATTTTAAAATGCACAGTTAAATTATTACTGACTATAGTCGCCTTGTTGTGATATCAAATACTAGATCTTATTTATTCTTTCTGTTTTTTTGTACCCATTAACCATCTCCAGCTTTGCCTCAAACCCCCACTACCCTTCCCAGCCTCTGGTAACCACGCTTCTACTCTCTATCTCCATGAGTTCAATTGTTCTGATTTTTAGATCTCACAAATAAGTGAGAACATGAAATTAGAATTATTATTAAACAGATCTCAAAATGTGACTTAGTTGCGTATCTTCTCCTCCTCTCCCTGTATCAACCTGTTTCAGCCTGGAAGCCTCTAGTGGGAAAGAGGGATGTGGTTGGTTGCTTCTTTTTTTTTTTTTTTTTTTTTTATTTATTTTAAGCTCTAGGGTACATGTGCATAACGTGCAGGTTTGTTACATATGTATACTTGTGCCCTGTTGCTGTGCTGCACCCATCAACTCGTCAGCACCCATCAACTCGTCATTTACATCAGGTATAACTCCCAATGCAATCCCTCCCCGCTCCCCCCTCCCCATGATAGGCCCCGGTGTGTGATGTTCCCCTTCCCGAGTCCAAGTGATCTCATTGTTCAGTTCCCGCCTATGAGTGAGAACATGCGGTGTTTGGTTTTCTGTTCTTGTGATAGTTTGCTGAGAATGATGGTTTCCAGCTGCATCCATGTCCCTACAAAGGACACAAACTCATCCTTTTTTATGGCTGCATAGTATTCCATGGTGTATATGTGCCACATTTTCTTAATCCAATCTGTCACTGATGGACATTTGGGTTGATTCCAAGTCTTTGCTATTGTGAATAGTGCTGCAATAAACATACGTGTGCATGTGTCTTTATAGCAGCATAATTTATAATCCTTTGGGTATATACCTAGTAATGGGATGGCTGGGTCATATGGTACATCTAGCTCTAGATCCTTGAGGAATCGCTGTACTATTTAGCGAAAGGCTTCTTGAGGGAAAAGCTGTAACTCTGTGAGATGAAGTAACAGAACACAAAGCAGTTTCTCAGAAAGCTTCTTTCCACTTTTTAATGGAAGGTATTTCCTTTTTCACCATGGCCCTCTAAGGGCTTTCAAATATCACTTTCCAAATTCCACAAGAACAGTCTTAGTGAAATATTTATTGAGGAGAGAGCTGTAACTCTATGAAATGAATAAACAGA
This sequence comes from Chlorocebus sabaeus, assembly GCF_047675955.1. Taxonomy (NCBI): domain Eukaryota; kingdom Metazoa; phylum Chordata; class Mammalia; order Primates; family Cercopithecidae; genus Chlorocebus; species Chlorocebus sabaeus. The sequence goes on from NW_027327312.1 coordinate 11,899, forward strand.
ACACAAAGCAGTTTCTCAGAAAGCTTCCTTCCAGTTTTTAACGGAAGATATTTCCTTTTCACCATATCCCTCTCTGGGCTTCCAAATATCACTTTGCAAATTCCACAAGAACAGTCACAGGGAAAGGCTTCTTGAGGGGAAAGCTGTAACTATGTTGGAAGAATTAACAGAACACAAGCAGTTTTTCAGAAAACTTCTTTCAAGTTTTTAACGGAAGATATTTCCTTTTTCACCGTAGCTTTCTATGGGCTTCCAAATATCACTTTGCAAATTCCACAAGAACAGTCTTAGCGAAAGGCTTCTTGAGGGGAAAGCTGTACTATGTGAGATGAATTAACAGAACACAAAGCAATTTCTCAGAAAGCTTCTTTCCAGTTTTTAAAGGAAGGTATTTCCTTTTTCACCGTAGCCCTCTATGAGCTACCAAATATCACTTTGCCAATTCCACATGAACAGTATTAGTGAAAGGCTTCTTGACGTGAAATCCGTAAGTCTGTGAGATGAATTAACAGAACAGAAAGCAGTTTCTCAGAAAGCTTCTTTGCAGTTTATAACACAAGATATTTCTTTTTTCACCATAGCCCTCTATGGGCTTCCAAATATCACTTTGCAAATTCCACAAGAACAGTCTTAGCGAAAGGCTTCTTGAGGGGAAAGCTGTAACTCTGTGAGATGAATTAACAGAACGCAAAGCAGTTTCTCAGAAAGCTTCTTTCCACTTTTTAACGGAAGATATTTCCTTTTTCAAAATTGCCCTCTAAGGGCTTCCAAATACCACTTTGCAATAGCACAAGAGCTGTATTAGCGAAAGGCTTCTTGATGGGAAAGCAGAAACACTGTGAGATGAACTAACACAACACAAAGCAGTTTCTCAGAAAGCTTCTTTCCTGTTTTTTAGGGAAGTTATTTCCTTTTTCACCATAGCCCTCTAAGGGTTTCCAAATATCTCTTTGCAAATTCCACAAGAACAGTCTTAGCGAAAGGCTTCTTGAGGGGAAACCTGTAACTCTGTGAGATGAATTAACAGAACACAAAGCAATTTCTCAGAAAGCTTCTCTCGGTTTTTAAAGGAAGATACTTCCTTTTAAATCATAGCCCTCTATGGGTTTCCAAATATCACTTTGCAACTTCCACAAGAACAGTCTTAGCAAAAGGTTTCTTGAGGGGAAAGCTGTAATTCTGTGAGATGAATTAACAGAACACAAAGCAGATTCTCAGAAAGCTTCTTTCCAGTTTTTAACTAAAGATATTTCCTTATTCAATAGCCTTCTATGGGCTTCCCAATATCACTTTGCCAATTCCACAAGAACAGACTTAGCGAAAGGCTTCTTGAGGTGAAATCCGTAAGTCTGTGAGATGAATTAACAGAACAGAAAGCAGTTTCTCAGAAAGCTTCTTTGCAGTTTTTCACGGAAGATATTTCCTTTTTCACCATAGCCCTCTATGGGCTTCCAAATATCACTTTGCAAATTCCACAAGAACAGTCTTAGCAAACGGCTTCTTGAGGGGAAAGCTGTAACTATGTTGGAAGAATTAACAGAACACAAGCAGTTTCTCAGAAAGCTTCGTTCAAGTTTTTAACGGAAGATATTTCCTTTTTCACCGTAGCCTTCTATGGGCTTCCAAATATCACTTTGCAAATTCCACAAGAACAGTCTTAGCGAAAGGATTCTTGAGGATCAATCTGTAACTCTGAGATGAATTAACAGTACAGAAAGCGGTTTCTCAGAAAGCTTCTTTCCACTGTTTAATGGAAGATATTTCTTTTTTCACCGTAGCCCTCTATGGGATTCTAAATATCACTTTCCAAAATCAACAAGAACAGCGTTAGCGAAAGACTTCTTGAGGGGAAAGCTGTAATTCTGTGAGATGAATTAAAAGAACACAAAGCAGTTTCTCAGACAGCTTCTCTCCAGTTTTTAACGGAGGATATTTCCTTTTCACCATAGCACTCTTTGGGCTTCCAAATATCACTTTGCAAATTCCACAAGAACAGTCTTAGTGAAAGGCTTCTTGAGGGGAAAGCTGTAACTCTGGTGGATGAATTAACAGAACACAGAGCAGTTTCTTAGAATTCTTCTATTCTGTTTTTATCTTAGGATATTTCCTTTTTCACCATAGCTCTCTATGCGCTTCCAAATATCACATTGCAAATTCCACAAGAACAATATTAGCGAAAGGCTTCTTGAGGGGAAAGCTGTAAGTCTGTCAGATGAATTAACAGAACACAAAGCAGTTTCCCAGAAAGATTCTTTCCAGTTTTTATCTTAGGATATTTGCTTTTTACCCTAGCCCTCTATGGGCTTCCAAATATCACTTTGCAAATACCACAAGAACAGTCTTAGCAAATGCCTTCTTGAGGGGAAATCTGTAACTCTGTGAGATGAATTAACAGAACACAAAGCAGTTTTTCAGAAAGCTTCTTTCCAGTTTTTAACTGAAGATATTTCCTTTTTCACCATAGACACCTATGGGCTTCCAAATATCACTTTGCAAATTCCACAAGAACAGTCTTAGCCAAAGACTTCTTGAGGGGAAAGGAGTAACTCTGTGAGATGAATTAACAGAACACAAAGCAGTTTCTCAGAAAGCTTCTTTCCAGTTTTTAACTCAAGATATTTCCTTTTTCACCATAGCCCTCTATGGGCTTCCAAATATCAATTTGCAAATTCCACAAGAACAGTCTTAGCGAAAGACTTCTTGAAGGAAAAGCTGTATCTCTGTGAGATGAATTAACAGAACACAATGCAGTTTCTCAGAAAACTTCTTTCCAGTTTTAAATGGAAGATATTCCCTTTTTCACCGTAGCCCTCAATGGGTTTCCAAATATCACCTTGCAAATTCCACAAGAACAGTCTTAACGAATGGCTTCTTGAGGGGAAAGCTTTAATCATGTGAGTTGAATTAACAGAACACAAAGCAGTTTCTCAGAAAGCTTCTTTTCAGTTTCTTACCGAAGATATTTCCCTTTTCACCATAGCCCTCTACGGGCTTCCAAATATCACTTTGCAAATTCCACAAGAACAGTCTTAGCGAAAGGTTTCTGGAGGGGAAAGCTGTAACTCTTTGAGATGAATTAACAGAACACAAAGCAGTTTGTCAGAAAGCTTCTTTTCAGTTTGTATCTTAGGATATTTACTTTTTCACTATAGCCCTCTCTGGGCTTCCAAATATCACTTTGCAAATTACACAAGAACAGTCTTAGCAAAAGTCTTCTTGAGGGGAAAGCTGTTACTCTGTGAAATGAATTAACAGAACACAAAGCACTTTCTCAGAAAGCTTCTTTCCAGTTTTTCTCTTAGGATATTTGCTTTTTCACCCTAGCCCTCTATGGGCTTCCAAATATCACTTTGCAAATTCCACAAGAACTGTCTTAGCAAATGGCGTCTTGAGGGATAAGCTGGACTCTGTGAGATGATTTAACAGAACACAAAGCAGTTTCTCAGAAAGCTGCTTTCAAGTTTTTAACGGAAGATATTTCATTATCACCATAGCCCTCTATGGGCTTACTAATATCACTTTGAAAATTCCACTTGAAAAGTCTTAGCAAAATGCTTATTGAGAGGAAAGCTGTAACTCTGTGAGTTGAGTTAACAGAACATAAACCAGTTTCTCAGAAAGCTTCTTTCTAGTTTTTAACGGAAGATATTACCTTTTTCAGCATAAGCCTCGATGGGCTTCCAAATATCACATTGCAAATTACACAAGAACAGTCTTAGCGAAACGCTTCTAGGGGAAAAGCTGTAACTCTGAGATGATTTAACAGAACAAAAAGCAGTCTCTCAGAAAGCTTCTTTCAAGTTTTTAACTGAGGATATTTCCTTTTTTCACCACAGACCTCTATGGGCTGCCAAATATCACTTTGTAAATTCCACAAGAACACTCTTAGCGAAAGTCTTCTTTAGGGGAAAGCTCTAACTCTGTGAGATGAATTAAC